>NC_060896.1:26447776-26590276 GCF_014805685.1 Silurus meridionalis
TGATTAATCACAACTTAGTTACACATTTTAAATGTACCTTAAATTAATACTTTTTAAGTTTTTAATACTCTAATCAACATGCGCATGAACAAATACGGATGCTTTATGCAAATGTATGATTATTATTAGTGAAACCAAACTCAACATAGAGCATGAAGACAAAATATTCCTGTAAATTAATTATGAGGTTTTAAATTACGTAAATCAACAGGACACCAAACAGAACTTTTGTTATGTTTCCACACGGAGTGTTTTAATTGCTGGATGTGTGCATCATGGTGGATTTTGGTGCCTCGATTTGAGACAAATGTTTGGTGATTAAAAATATTTTTTTAGTGGAGTTTATATATACACGTGACATCGTGTTGCGTTTAAGGTTTTAAATTCGCCTCTTTTATATTTATTTATTTATATTTTTAACAAAAAGCGTTAATTTATATATTTATATATATATGTGTGTGTACACTATTCCACTTTCAGTAAGTTCCACTCTTCAAGGAAGATGTTAAACTAGATTTTGGAGTGTGCTTGTGGAGATTTGTGTGAGATTCATTCAACCGCAAGAGTGTTAGTAAATTCAAGTACTGATGAAGGTGAGGTGAGGAGATCTGGGGTGTAGTCAGGGTTCACATTCATCTCAAAGGTGTTCAATAGGGTTTAAAGCTCTATATCAGGGTACTCAAGATCTTCCACGCCAACCATGTAAAGCATTTCTTCATGGAGCAGGCTTTGTGCACGGGGCATTACCATGCTGGAGCAGGTTTTGGGTCTCCGAGTGCAAGTTTCATGCTGACACATCCAAAGACGTCCAATACAATTTTGTGCCTCCAACTCTGTGGTAAAAGTTTTGGGAAAGAACCACACATGGCTGGAAAAAACAGGTGTCCCAATACTTTTGTCGATGCAGTGTATATCAACTTGCAGAATGTGCACCGAGTGTGTTTTGTTGCACAGATATTCCACAAGCATAACCTGTAAATAAAAATAAATTAAAAGCACACAATGTCATTATTTATTGCATAATAAAGTGTAATAATGGCAAATTGTTATGAAAGGAATAAAACACTTCTGGATGTGGAGTTATAGGACAATAATCAGCATTGATGTGGTAACTTCACTGCATCCCACCACTACACCATTGATTATTTTCCTATAACATTATGCCCTTGAGAGATACTTACCACAGTTCTATTTATTTAATATAATTTTTACTTTGTCGTAAAATAAACACGCTGCCCAGAACGTGTTGGGAAAAATATATTCAATCCTTAAACCTTTCACGAATATTTTAAATCCTTCTCCAGGATCCTGTAGTGTGTAGAGATTTACATTCCTCACATTAATAACTAAACACCTTTACTACTGTACTTACTGAATCTTTCATCGTAAATACTATTTCAGATGAACGAAGAACCCATACTTTAAAGGGTTAACCAATTTCAATCTGACTGACGTTCCCCGCACTAAAAAATTCATATTATTGCAACAAGGACGGTCAATTATGTAGTAATACCTGACAGGAAATCTTTTAAGTTTGAATAAAGGATGATCGTCAGGTCTAGGGATTTTCAGGCTTAGAATTTGTGCATAAAGCATTAAAAAGTCCCAAGATCTCGCTCCTGCTTCTTGTTTTGCAAGCCAGTGAATCAGTCAGAAAAAAAACCCACAAGCAAGGATTTTCATGCACTGAAGACTATTTATACATGCACACACACACACACACACACACACACACACACACGGTGTCCTGCGAGAGCCAGCATCCACCTCAAATATGATACCTCTGCATATTAGTACACCTACTCGTGTTGATCTCCATGGCAACGCTACCTGAAGGCCCCGTGACACGCATGGCAATTGTAATTCCATGCTATTCCTAATATTTCCCATGCTTGCTCTCTTCTCTCTCTCTCTCTCTCTCTCTCTCTCTCTCTCTCTCTCTCTCTCTCTCTCCATGAGACAGATGAAAACAGATAAGGAAAGAGAAAGACAGAAGAGGAGTATGAGAGAGATTTACTCTCCCTCTTTCCCCCACTAATGGAGAGAGAGATGTGAGAATAATATGATGTAGAGGAGCAGAGATCTTGTAACTATCGACCAGGTCACACACACACCTTCTTGAAAACCATATGACTTTTTGGGTCAAGGGTCAGGCCAGGGGCTGATGGGAAATGGGATTTATATACCGCTGGGTCCCGCTAGTACCCATTACTGTAAGTCATCCTGTGTGTGTGTGTGTGTGTGTGTGTGTGTGTGTGTGTGTGTCTGTGTCTGTGTCTGTCTGTGTGAGCCTCGCCTCCCTCAAGAGACATTAACAGTAAGGATGACGTAATCTGCGTGTTTCAGTCCACAGGCACAACCTGAACAATTTCCTCTTATTGACCAGATTGTGAATATCTGATTCTGCCTCTCATAGAGCGAATTACAGCGCAGACTGTGACGTCAGGATATAGACCTATTGTAATAATTATTCATATTAATATATTAATCAATATTAATAATACCTCATACTCATACTCAGGACCTAGAGACCACTCATAGAGACCTAGATTTAGAATGATGTCTATAGCAAAAAAAAAACAACTACATCTCCCAGAATGCCCTGCACCTAGTCACATTTTTTTCCCCAGGGGGTTTTTGCACCTATTTTTCATTCACTAGTAATTCACACTTGTGATTAAACCAACAGTCTTTCATTTGTTGTCTCAACATCGTCTTTGTGATTCTAAAATAACTGCACTTGCATCTGCTTCCTGCTTCTTCACACGAGACATACTGAAGGAATGCCACCTTGCAAGCATGATACAATTAAGGCATTGTACTTTAAATCTGAAGGTTGCGAGTTCAAATCCCAGCCACACCAAGCTGCCACTCTTTGGCTTCTGAGCACGGCCCCCAACCCCATACATGCTCAGTTGCATGAATTAGATCATATATATATATATATATATATATATATATATATATATATATATATATATATATATATATATATAAATACCCGATCAGGAATAACATTATGACCACATGCCTAATATTGTGTTGGTCCCCATTTCCTGTCAAAACAGTTCTGACCCATCGAGCATCAACAGCATGAACTTCTTCAGCAGTTTGAGCTACAGGAGCTCGTCTGTTGGATCAGACCACACGGACCCGCCTTCACTTCCCACGTGCATCAATGATACTCGGCCGCCCACAACCCTGTCGCCGGTTCACCACTGTTCCTTCCTTGGAGCACTTTTGATAGATTCTGACCACTGCAGGCCAGGAACATCCCACAAGAGCTGCAGTTTTGGATACGCTCTGACCCAGACGTCTAGACATCACGATTTGTCAAACTCGCTCAAATCCTTTACGCTCACCCATTTTTCCTGCTTCTAACATCAACTTTGAGGAAAAAATATTCACCTGCTGCCTAATAAATAAATCCACCCACTAACAGGTGCCATGATGAAGAGATCATCAGTGTTCTTCACTTCACCGCTCAGAATGTCAGAACATCATAATGTCATGCCTGATCGGTGTACATCTTAAAAATGTCAGTTTTATCAGTTCAAAGTGATTCGATTTAAATTTGCTTTTTGTTTCTCTTGTTTGCTTTTATAACCTCTACTGTACTGTATTGTCTGAACAGTTTCTGGATTCTCTTAGTTATTATAATATTCTCCCAAAATTCCTTTATTTCTTCAAATATCTGTCTTTACTCATCTTTAAATGGGGTCTGAAAACCAAGACCCTTTGCTTTTTTTGTTCTTTTTAAACACTTATGTTTCATGTTTGTTTATTTTGAGAACAAATACATTCGTATTGTATTTTCATTTTGTAATTTTATTTCTGAATGTGCAAAATGACACATATTTTAATAATTTTAAGTATTTCAGCCTACAAGGATCCAAGGAAATTATTAGAAATGAGACAGAGAGTAAGAGATACGATGGAGGAAACTAAAGGGAAGGATGAAAATAGACAAAAAAAAACCTAATAGGATTCGTGAATGCTTGGGAATGCAAACTAAAGTACACTGTTAGTGGTCTTTAAAGTCCAATTATATTTTTTCCTGTGCAGTTATATTCTACTTACTGAAACATGCAAAAGATTTCCCAGTGCCATGCATCTGTGCCATCAGGCTTTAGATTAGTACCTGAGCTTCTGACGAGTGATGGATGTTGTGTTGGTTTAGAGCGTTGCATATTCATGCCATCCACTCACTTGCTAATAAAGTTCATTTGCATCATGGTTACCTTCTGTTACAGGGGGCTTCACGCTCAGTTTGTCTGAATGAAGCAAAAAAAGAAAAGAAAAAAAGAGGACAGAAGGGTGAAACAACTTGTTGAGGCCTATTTGACAGGAGTTCAGAATCGAGGATCTGCGTCTTAATGGGTGAACTAATCACATCCACAGTAAAGCCATCTGTTCAGACACGACAAGAAAGATGACTGAGTGTTCACGAGCGAGCGTCTGTACATCTAGGGTTTATGTGTGTTCATCAAAAAAGAAGAGAAAATACAAATGGAAAACCAGAAACGAGAGAAGGAAAGACAGGAGATGAGAACGAGCTCTCGTTAGGAAAAGTGAGAGGCTGCAGGGGGAAGGGCCTGATGCGGAGCGGCGAATGAGCTCGGCGGTCGTGTGAGGTTGGCACAGTGCCATCCACTCAGCGCGGGCGCTAGCGAGCGAGTGTAGGCACGCGGGCATCAGGGAGAGGAAAGGGAGGAGAGACAGAAAGAGAAAGAGTCGTCAACCAGCTGGCATCACTAACAGAGAAGTGATTTGTGAGGTTGATGGAAGAAAGGAAGTTGGGAAAAGTTCAAGGTGCTTCCGGAATTCATCAAAAAACTTTTGGATGTTGGTGTTTGCACAGTGTGACGAATATGTGTGGTTCAGTACTACAATGTTTTGTGTGTGTGTGTGTGTGTGTGTTTTTTACAGAGATTACTGCCATTTTGGGAAGATCTCCACATCTGTGAAGACCTCTCCGAACGTTCTGTGTGGCATCGCGGTTCTTCTCCGCGACACGCTAATCCGTATCGCGGGCGCGTGATGCGGTCGCATGCCTAAGTATTTCTCGGTGCATCTTTGTGTTGGCACCTCAAATTAGCACTTGCTAATGTTCGGCGGTGTGCCAGGTTCTCCCTTGTGCCGTCTGGTGCCAGAATCGTGGCATCGTTTCAGGAATGGCACGGTGCCAGAGCAGCTCCGCGGCGATGGCTCGTGACACGTGCCGCTTGGCAAAGACAAAGAGCCCGAGGGACAAGAAACAGAAAACAAAAGAGCGACAAACACTCTGATCCGACAGCTTAATTAACACCAGTGGAGTTTGTTGGGTTAATTAGGGTGACAGATTTCGGTCGTGATGGAGGAATGTGGCAGCAACGAGTGCGAGAATGGAAAACGATGGGCGGGTACAGATCCGTGAAGGAATTCCGGAGATATGCCAGGACTGTGAGTCGAGCGGTGCCCTTGGCAGTCTGGTGCCAACGCTGTGTAGCACGTACTGGGATAAACGTTGCTTCATCAACAGATGTGTACGATCTTAGCTCGTGGAATGTGGGAACAGTTTGAAAATGGGGGAGGAGACAAAAGCGCCTGGGAGGAGAACCAGGAAGGCCTTGGATTTATTACACAACAATGATTCAGCAAAATGGAGAAATCATGTAATGGTTGCACTTTTTTGTTAAAGGTAATCAATCGACTGGATTGACAACATGAAGGATAATCAAAGTTTCTTTGGGACTTCTCCAGGTGTTGATCATGGAAAACACTTGAACGTTTATTAGGAGACCAGAGCTCTTCTCGGCGCCTGATGACCCTCTGCTCAGAGAATCAACGTGAACATGTAGTCACTCCGAGATCCTCCGAGATCTGCACTCTTAATGTTTGGCATGGCTTCAGTGTATGAATAATGCACATTTCTTTCTCTCTCCCTATCTCTCCATCCTTCTCTCTCATCTCTGTACTCTCAAAAGGGAGGGATTTCCTGACATTCGTGCTTTCTGTTAGAACGTTGCGTTGGCATCACCTCGCCACGTCCAGGGTCTGAGAGCAGCGACTGTCAGAGGCGAACAATTTATTTTGGAATTTGCATTGTTTATCGACGGAAGCTCGCTCACGGCGGCTTGAAAAACACACGTTAACGACCTTGCGAAATTAGCGAACTCATTCGTCATGCCTGAAATTTCTTCTTCTTTTTTTTTACCGTTTGAGCAGGATTTAAGCGTGGATATGCTAATCGTGTCGCGTTAATGAGGTTTGGATCATCAGCGTTCTCCTTCAACGCGGCTGGGGATCTTAATTTCACCTCATCTTCATTATGCAAATGGATTTTAAAAGGAAAAACATAAAGGGACGAACATAAAGGGAGGGCGCAGCCAAAATAGAGACAAGGGACAAGTAGGGAGATGAGAAAATACTGCTCAGAATGGTGGGTTTTTCTGCTCTGATTTAAAGCTCAGGCGAATTATTCTTGTTCGTTCACGACTACCAACATGGAGGATTAATCCAGAGGATACTTGTGCTCTTTCCAAACAAACCCCAACACCCCCGCCCCCCCTCCCACCTGGATACGACTGTTGCACCAGTTGTGTGATGAAGGGGCAGAACAGAAGATGGAATTAACCAAATTAAAAGGAGGGAGAGAATGGTTAATATCCTGTGCTTAATCATCGCACATGAGATTGGCTGTACGCATGTCTCATTTGCATCTCATTAAATTGCACCTGCTAAAAGGGGGAGGAGAGTGAAGCTGCTTTAGAATAGAAATAAGGCAGCTCTATTGGAGATATGACTTGTAGCTAAAATACATCATCTAAATTCACAACTGTGCTTTTTCTTTTTCTTTTTTTTTTTTGCCCATGCCGAATCAATTTCAGGGGCTTTATAATTGTTTGGGGCTCAGATTATTGTAGTTCTTGGGTTTTTTTATTTATGTATTTTCTGGGGAAGCCCTCAAACCTATGACATAACATGTCCATTTTGTACATTGCTTACATAATGGGAAAAAAAAGATTGATTTGGTTTTACACGATGAACAAAGAAAAGCAAATACGTTGCCTATAATCATATCAAGGTACGATAATTCCACATGGAATTTTTTCGGTTCATGAAATTATGTTAAGGAGATGTAAAACCCCTGATGTGTGGCTTGTGGCGGCCGCTGTAATGTATGCGCGATTAGTATGCAGCTCGGTGCGTTCTTTAATAGAAGTCCGGGTGAACACTATTGTCTCAATACTAAAATGTGCCATCTGCCCGGCTGCTGAGGCTGGCCTTTCTCTTTTGTGATGAGCACAATGGGCCATTCTGCAACTGGACATCCACACATAGCTAAAATAAATCACGCCTCGCTCTGCAGGCCGAATACAAGCAGCACGAGGAAAAGAGGAATCTGGCAAAAGCATGTGACTCATGTAAACAATAGTGATGCTGATAATAAAAAGAGGAATATGAATCCTTGACTTTGTTCATTCCTAAGAAAAAAAAACAACACAAAGATTTTACACGCATTTCCATAGATAACGTCTAAAACAAAGAAATGACCAAGCGTCAGTTGTGACCTTAATGTAATTACGCCCTGACGGATGTATTTAAATGTGTGTGTAAACAATGAGCTGGGAGAAGTGTGTGTATGATAGAAACGTCTGCATCGATTACCCGCTATGAATGTGAGATGTTTAATCTCGTTAAAAATCTCATGCCTAAATTAGACTCCCTCAGCAGCTTTTTAAATTGGGCTATCCATCATGCATAATGAAGAAGTGACAGTATGTGTATGTGTATATGAGATGGAAAGGAAGGGGGTGGTGGAGGTGGAGGGGGGGTACTAATATAAAATTATATTAAAATATTCGCGCGTTAGGTCTTCCACCGCGAGCGGAGCGTAGGCTGAATACGGTGAATATTATTGCAACAGTCTTCCTGAATCACAATTAGAAAAAACACAAATCACTTCCCTGTTGCGAACTGCGGAGCGCGGAGTCTGGATAGCGTTGACGAATACCGGGCACGAATTGGGAATTTACTCGAAGAAAGAAAGAATGAAAGAAAGGGAGAGAAAAGAAAAGAAACTAGAGAAACACATGTGGTGCCTGGCAGCCACCTGGTGAGATGTCATGTATCATTTAGTGTATGTTTGTCTGGCACACTTCTCACTGTTATCAACCCCGGACAGAGCTGAACATCTACTATTACTATGCAGCCGGCTTTTCTCATGCTAATGAGCTCCTCCACCCTCCCCATCTTCACCCTCTACACCACCATGCTCATATTTCCCAATTCTTACATTTACTACTGCAACCATTTTTGTTTTTCACCTCAGTGTCTCCTCGCTGTAACTTCTGAAGCGCTTTGCTAATCTTTGCACCTGAACATTCATCCATTGTGGCTCTCTCCATGCTGTGGCTACAACGCCTGTCTCTCAGCTCTTACACACACACACACACACACACACACACACACACACACACACACAGGGTCAGAGATTTAACATAATTTATCACATCAGCATCAGTGTGAGATATTCACGGTGGCCACGCGCAGCCTGTTCACGCTCCTGCTGCTTCTGATTAGCATCTCATTTCACACGGCTGACTTTCCAAAATAAATAAATAAATAAATAAATAATAATAATAATAATAATATTAATACACCCCCCCACCCCCAGCCTTGTTGTTTTGGTCCTGCTGAGCTTAACCCCAACAATATATAGATGAGAAATCATATTTTTAGTGTTTGTGTACATTATATTAATAATAGTAATGTGAATAAATAATAAAACACTGCTACTAATAGTACTGCAGGGTAAAGCAGGCCTGACACGTCATACAAACTTCATACGTGAACAATCACAAGATTCAGGCCTGGTTTTTAAGACATTTTTTCAGTTTGCGATTGAAGTTTTTTCCACAGTTATAATTTATTTCCAATTTTTTCACGTGATTTTTTTTCCCATTTTGTTTTTGTATGTTTTTTCACACGCAAGTAGGTGATTTTATATCATTTCTATTTCATGAACGTCACGTTTTATTTTTCACATTTTAACCCTTTCTGCACAAAATATATTTGTATATGATTTTCCTCCACGTTTATTCTTTTTAAATTCTAAATATTTTATGATTTTTTTTACACTTGATTTACACACGATAAGATTATCCTCTCATATAGTGTGTATACTTTCAAATGATTTCATTTGTACTTTTTTATTGTGTTTTTTCAAATGTCGACTATCGTATTTCATTCTTGATCACGTGACCAAGTCATTGCCACGATGTCACATGGTGTTTTACTTGAACTCCGGACACGATTTTCTCGTTTCCACGCACCGTTCACACTTTGTCACGTGTGTTTTCCAGGCTGTGTGTTGAAATAAGCAAATTGACTCACAGAAGCACGTGTGTAAACTGGGTCACGTGTGAAACGTGAGGTGAGGTTTCTGTAAAATAGAGATACGGTATGGATAATTACACCGTTATGTCCATGCTTCCTTGTCACACTGTTTTCCCAGCTTGATATAACCTACTTTTTTGCGTTTTGCATTCTACACATGAAGCTCGGTGACTGTGTGAACATTAGAGACCGAATCCATTAGAGTTTATCTGAGAATCAGGAAAGGCCCGAGCCCCTGATAGATGAGCAAATCCAGTTGGCCATTAAAAAGTCATTTCAGAGACAGATAGGCGGCAGGTTCTTCCTACGTCTAATACGGGAAACTAATGCTCTCAGAGGGAAAGAGTGAATAAAAAGAGAGAAAACGATAGAGAGAGAGAGGTTAAAAAACTCAGAGGTTGTGGAAATTTCCGGACATAAAAAAGACAACTGTATGTGTTATAGTGTGTGTTATTGTAGAAGTTTAAACAGTACCCACACACACCCCTCCCCATCATACCAGGACTGTGCTGTTAGGATTTAATGAGCAGGACCTGGCGGAGCATCTAAGCTCTGAGAAGATCATAATAATATGTGAAAAAGGAAGGTAAAAAACCCCCAGCTTCAGTGAAGAGAGACGACATGGAGCACAGTGCACACTTGGCCAGTTCATTAATGACTCAACTGAAAAATAATGGTGATGCCAGCGCGAGCTAATCTTCCGTGCAAAGCATATCATGAGATCAGAAGCGAACAATATGCAAACATGTAGCACGTGATGAAACCTTCATTAATCCACTGGATTATAAATATTATAAAGAAAACCATTTTTAATTTTTTTATTTTAGAATATACACATACACATATGTATGTTGGCGGTTGAGAGAAATAAAACATCCAGCTGTGAATACGAGGTTCTGCGACTTTAAAACGAAATGACATCGCGAGGCTCATGCATAAAGATGAGCTGGCCTTTCTGCACATGCACCATAGATCATATATCAGCAAAAGCCATCTATCAGAGGCAGAGAGGAGCTGAAATCACCACCATGGCCCTGTCTTGCCCAATATTAATACCAGAGAAAGAGGGAGGGAGGGCGGAATGGAGAAATGGAGGGAGGAAGGGAGGGTTACAGTCATGCAGCATGCTCCCTTTTTCTGCTTCCTCTCACCGCCGCTTATACCAGAAGCACCTCTACCTGAGATGGCTAATCGCTCAAGATGCATTTCACCCACTGATCAGCATGAGCTGTGAAATTAAAACTCATCCATCATCGTTTTACAGGCCCGCTGCCAGAAAATGGAGTAAAGATGACGAGAATGAACAGCTCCTCAAGAGGTTCGTCCGAACGTCCTACAAAACATCAATTACCTCCAGTTCTTCATTTGAGACTCTTCCCTAAAACCTGATTTACAATTCATAAGCAGTTCCGAGTACCTTCCAGATTATCTTCAACCGCTCGTTTGGCTCGGACTACACAACGCTCAGGCGTAACATGTCTGCCAGGACAACGCACAAAATGTCTGCCGCATCACGCGAGCTCGTCCGGATCTCAGCTTCAGGGGAGTCGATTTTAAAAAAAATCTTTGGCCATGAAGACTATTACAAAACACGGCTGGTGAACAGCATCTATTCACACGAGGCCGTTAATATTAATAATATCATCCTCGCTCAAAGGAAACTCATCTGGTTAAATGTCACTAGTTTAATTAACGACTGGTCTTGGCTGACCTCGGCAGTAAGAGAGGTCCTCTAATGCTAATGCCATGCAGGCAAACTGGAATAATTTAGCATGTTAAACACAAAGTCAATTAACCTTCTGCAGTAGCCAATGACACTCTTCCTGCTGGCCAACCCCCCTTTTACGTACAGACTCGTCTCTGTCTTGTGATGCTGATGAGGGGATAAACAGCTTAAGGACTCATTAGGGATAAAAAAAAAACATGCTTTCTCCAGTGCCAAGCCATAATGGGTGCGTATTGATTACATTTAAACATGGGACCTGGATTAAAGCGTGTGCACTTCCTGCCTTAGCGCAGGTATTAAAAATGTTCATACAGCTAGCAAGTAAAATTCATCCATCTTGGGCATTTTTTCCTTCTCCCCATTACCCATGATTCTCTGGCTGACTCGCCCGCTTTCATTTCTGTGGCGATGTCTGATCCTATCGGATCAGTATTTGATTTCAAAGCCTTTTTGAAGGCGCTGATGTGGAAACAAAGTGCCTGTGACTGACTGCTCTCTTACAAACACAATCAACCACTTGCTTTCAACCGAAGCGCCTGTTTCTAGTGTTCCCCCACAGCCCCGACCCCTCCCCCCTTCTCCTCTGCTTCCATCTTAATGAGATGCGAAGAAATCATTTGGAGGTGAGATGTAATTTAGACCTCATCTCCCAGCACCCCAACAGGCAATCACACACACACACACACACACACACACACACACACACACACAAACACGCGTATGCACAAGAATAAAGCCAGATAAACGTCTGCATTCTATTTTACTGCAGTTGCAGCCAAAGCTAACATGAAAAACCATGTCTCTCTCACACACACACATTTGTTTTAAAACATTGTAAGGACCGTCCTTTAAATTACTAACACAGATCAATTCTATGCTACAGATAAATCTGATCTACTTTTTATTTCAAACAAAGCTTCAGTTTTTGTTTTTATTTTTCTTCTTGGTGATCAAACAAATCGTGCCAAAAATGTTGGATATTCCCATCCTTGTGAGGACACTCGGTCCCCACTAAAATATTAAAACCCACATACACACAAATGCACGCTCGCACATGAACTTGAATTTCAGTTTGAACCGTAGCTCGATTGATTTTGTCTCAGTTTAACCTTCATTGATTTCCAATCCTCTTGCCAATCGGCCGTTTCCTACAAGTTCATTGTACAGTAATCTGGTTACTGACAAGCAGATCAGCAGCATTAGAAGACACTCTTACAACCTGAAATAAACGAGGACTGAAGGTCTTTTCATTTTATCCAAACAGAGTCAGAGGAAGTGCTCTAAACCGCAGCCCCTTTGCTAACCCCTTTGCTAAGACCTTTGAGCTGATTCGCGTTCAACGGTTACAATTTTGCAAACGCAACAACCAGAACTAAATTATGGTCTAGTAAAATGAAACAGACTTTATTGAACTTGAATGCTTGGTATAAGAGAGGACAGGAGAGACACTAGCCCAACGACTCGCATGATAAACACAAGTGCATAATGAACATGTACATTATTTGGCAATTGCAACAGTAACAACATTCCCAGGAGCACATACAGTAAACAAAGAGTCTTTCACATCAAGTCCAGACTCGGATAGGAGAGTACACGGAACGCTCCCCTACTCAGGAGAACATGGAGGGGGAAGGAGAAAAAAAAATATATCATCAAAACAATGTGATATTTGGAATGCAAACTTTGTATAAATATAACATCATTGGTTTTTAAACATTTGTTGGTTCAGTTTTAACATTGGTTGTTTCGAAGAGGAGGACAGAACATGGGTGTTATGTAGATTTATTCACAGTCTTCACAGTAGTCTTGAGAGTGTGTGGGCAGAGCTGCAGCGAGATGAAGGGACGGGGGGGACGGGGGGCTCTGGCTACCGTCTGTAGTCATTAAAGCTTCGGCGAAAAAGCGAAATCAAGCATGCATCTTAGTGTCAATACAAAACTACATTAGCAGCACACTGTGTTTCGTCAAAAATAAATCCCAGTACATTTGGTAGAACAGATAACTAAACAAACAAACAAACAAAAAAAAGGATAAAACAAACAAGACAAAAATGACAGGCCAGTCACGGAGACGTTAAAGTGAACTCCATCTATTTTATAAACTGCAATGGCTGAACTACGGTTCTGTCCCATACCCTCAGCAAAGAGGCTTCGGGGTTTTTGGTTTTTCGGTTTGTTTTTTTATATATACGAGGTCACAAATGTTATTCTCCTAGCTGGCACCATCATCTAAAAAGGTTTCCATTCCTTAAAAACAGTAATATTTTTTTTTTCTCAAATATAGAGTTTTCCCCATCCTTTGTATGCACCAATGGTACGTTATCTTTGGATTTTTCCATTAAAGCAATATTGAGAGTTATTGTATTCATCAGTTACATTATTGTTGTTGTCACCATATATGGCAAGTGCAGAAACATTCAGAAAGAAAAAACAAAAACAAATACATTGCTAAAGAGGAGTAAGAAACTACATTTCAAAGTAAAAAAGAGGGAGTTAGAGTAAAGAGGGTAAAAAAGTTTAAGTGCACAAATTAAAGGAGTTTAAAAGACAACCAAACGAAGAACATTTCTTAATTCTGCATCAAAAGAAGTTCATTTACAGATAAGGTCTTTTCACTTGGCTCAGTGCAGGAGGGAAAGGTTGTACAGTAACAATGTCGAACCACATTAAAAGGGGTAAAATGTAAATTTAAACATTGGCATGGCTGGAAGCAACCTCAAGTGTCTTTGACAGGGAAGGTACAAAAATTAAATATACAAGTCATTTCTTTTCAATCTACCATACACTTAAGTCATTGAATTCAACAATCTACGCAACACCAAAATGTCAATACATGTTTCTATCATTAACACAATGCCCCCCCCCCCCACCCCCCACACCCCCCCATAAAAATCTATCCTTTTGCTCACAATTAAAGTCTGCATTACTCTTTGTGTCTGGACAAACACTTGTCCAATATAGAAAAAAAAAAAAACATTTATAAGATGACAATGCAAACCAGTATGTAACATTTCCAATACTAACAATCTTTTTAGGTATTTTTTTTTTTGTTGTTGTTTTTTTTTGGGATTTCATTTTTTTTTCTGTTGGTATGCATCTACTCTTTTTTTCCCCCCAAACACCAATTTTCAGTAGCAGAAAAAAAAAAATTAATACATGTTGACCTGAGAGTCGACAACATAAAAATACATTACATTAGTTTAGTGAGCCAATATTACATTATTTAAACAATTTGAAGCGTATTTAAAACAAAGAAGAAAAAAAACAGACTTTTGGTTAGTTAGTCATTAGGTAATTATAAAACCATCTTAGGTTCTACTCCAGTCTTTAGCTGTGCACACTTTAGTTTCCAAACAGTGTTTACGTATTCTCAAGTTTAAATTGACCAGCATATTGACGTGAGAAAACATTCTACTGACACTTTTTTTGGTTACAAGCATTGGAAACGTAAGGTATATCCTACAGGATCCAGTCCATTTAAAAGTCTTTCCATCTATCACTAGGTTCTTGTTCATGTTTTCTTCCATCGTGGTTTCCAGTTGTTGTTTTTTTTTATTATTTTACCAACGCAATAAGTCTGAAGCAAGGCAGATCAAATTACAGCCATAACTGCAATAGTCTGCATGTAGCCTTTGGCTGCAGGATACTATGTGGACTTTTTCTCCTCTGCTGCTCCATCATTGGTGCAACAACCACTAGCAGAGTCTGTTGGTTTTAAACTAATTACATTGCCAATCAGGCATGAGGTAACAGTTGAGTGTAAGGAAACTTGTACTGAAGAAGAGGCTGGGGTACAAGCGAATTGTGCTGCCCCAGATAAAGCTGTAGAAGTTGATGGAGTTTGGGAACGCTGATCTGTTGGTCTGGATAGGCAGGAGATGGCAGAGGGACTCTCTGAAACGGACTGCTTGGGCAGAGATTTTGATGGGGATATTGGGTTGCTCGGAGGGTTTGGCTGCGAGGTAGATGAGGGACTAATGTGAGGTAAGAGGCGAGAGGCATGCTCTTTGGCATTCAGGTGCTCCACTGCTCTCTGTCTGTGCTGACGGTTTTCCAGGTGCTGGATGAGCTCTTTATTCCCATTGAGAGAGATCTCACAGGCAAGGCAGTCATATAGACTAACTTCCTTGCCTCCTTCTCTAGATGTCCCTTTGGAGACGATACATTGGCTATCGTCCTGCTTTTTAATCGTTCCAGAGGAGAAGGAAGAAGAACCTTCTACATCCAAGCTGGCTGGCTGCTCTGCTGGTTTGGATAAGTTCAAGACAAGGTCTTTGTTAAAAGCCATGTCCTGAGAGTTTGTTGTAGCAGAGATTTGGCTAGCTTTTGGTTTTTGCGATTGCTGCATTAGTTGTTTTTTTTGGAGCTGCAGCCTGTGATGCATTAGTGCACCCTGCAAATTGTGCTGATATTGTTGGAGAATGGAGCCTGGGGACAAACCCATTAAAGCCTGTGGCAGGACCGGGCTATACTGAAACATGCTGTCCATACCAAACATAGGTTGCAGAAAGCTTCCTGTGAGAGCTGTGGGAATCTGTGGAGAGAACATTGGAGGGAATCCTGGCATAAGACAGGGCAGGAGAGGATTCTGGATTAAAGCTGTCTGATCTGTGTTCCCTACTGCTTGCTGAGCCTGGAGCTGACCTGGGTCAATGCTATAGTCCTTAGCAGGTTTTGGTGTAGATGCAGCTGGTGTTAAAGAGTCTTGTTTTTCCTTACTTATATAATGGTTTGAATGAGGTGCACCGTCAGCAGAAGCCCTTTCATGCTGTTCAGGGGGATTCTTTCCATTTTCCAAGTTGCTCTCTTTGGATAGCTGGAGTTGCAATTCTGACTCTATAGGCTTAGAGGATGAGACAGAGTTGTTTGCGCTGACTGGGCGTTTGTCAATGGCAGCTGACGTGGATGATGAAGACGAAGCGTTAGGTTTGCTAATCAGTCCATTTGAAGGAAGATCAATAGGATCTATACAAAAGTAATGAAAATGACATTTTTAGTCATTAGTCAAAATAAAAAGCAGTACATTTTAAAGTCATGTTTTTTACATCTAACAATAAAATGTTCCAACAATTCCATAAGAGAGGGTTTATTTATTTAGATACAATACCTGATTTTGTTGAAGAAGAGCTTGATAATGACTTGCTGCCAGTCCCTGGTACACCAGTAGTCGGTAAGTTTGAATGCTGAGGGGAGGTGTGATGGGACACCACTGAAAACTCTGCAGACTGTGTTTGGACAACTGCCAGGATCTCATTTGCCTTTTTTAGATTACTCATCTCTTGTTCAGCCATCAGATGACGAACACTTGCAAAATCGACAAATTCCCTGTCTCTGTCGATTTGTCCCCCCAGGGCTTCTTTTACTTTTGCAAGATGTTGCTGGGAGAAGACATGATCCCGCACAGACAGACAACCACTGTATTTAACACTGCACAGACTACATTCTGTTTTAGTCCTTTCATTGCATGTACTCTCTGTTCCAAATTGCTTGGCAAGGCTTAGCTTGGCTTTTTTCTCCTTGGCACGTGCATTCTGAAACCACACCTGTACAACCCTTTTGGGAAGCCCGATGTAATTTCCCAAAGCTTCACACTCCAACATGGTAGGGGTTTTATAGTCACTAAAGCACGCTTTAAGCACTTTGACTTGCAAGTTGCTTAGCTGAGTGCGATAGCGTTTTTGACCAGGCCTATCGTCTATGCTTTGACTGCTGGATCCCCCAGGACATGGGGAGGCAGGGTCAGCTAAGCTGGAGTTCTCACTATAATCCAAGACCAAATCATTTTCATAATCCTTTGCATTGAAGCTCATTGCAGGGCTAACCAGCCCTGAGGACATCTTGTCTTCATTTTCCGAAGATGCTTCTCTCTCAGAACTACAGGACAGGTGATCACTATTTTGTTTTCCCTCAGAGTAGTTTTCTTCATCAGTAATGGTTCCATTAGGGACTATGTTCATAGAAGTACCTTTATGGTTATCTAGGTCACCACATTCAATAGACTGGACTGAGGTGGGCGATCCTTCTAATTCACTCACTCCTCTACTTATTAGAGGCTTTGAAATAGGATCCTGATCATGTAAGGACAGATCCATGCTTTTACATGTTGGAGAGTCTGGACCATTCAACGCATCACTTGTTGGCATCTGTGAAGAGTTTGAAAAATTGAACAAATCCATTTTAATTTGAGACCCTTCCTGTTCCTGGGTTGTACCCGCTACTGCCATGCTGAATCCTGCATTCTTTGCTTCGTGCCAGTGGCGTGACCGTATATGAGCATCAAGGGCAGTTTGTGCTTTAAATAGTGCACGACAAAATGGACAGCGCCGATGGGCTTGGGCTGGACCCAGACCACGAAATTGGCCTTTTCTTTCACGTGCTCGTGTGTTCTGGAACCACACTTGAACCACTCTTTTCTTGAGACCCACTTCCTGAGAAATGTGGTCAAGCATTTGGCGTGTTGGATTGGAATCCAAAAGGTATTTCTGGTATAATATCTCCAGCTGTTCCGGGGTGATGGTGGTCCTCATTCGCTTGTCCCTCTGGGAATCATCCCCGCTGTGCTCCCAGTCATTTTCCATGGTACTATTTCCTGATTTGGGCTCGAGCCTTCTTTTTACAGAGTTATTGGTTGAATCAATAATGGCTGCAGTTGTGGGTGAATTGAGTGAGATCTGTGGAAAAGCACCAGAAAGTACCTGCCTTGCCATCAGAGGATTGGTTGAATCGAAAAGCATAAGAGGAATGTCTATGGAGCGGTCCAGGAACTGTGGAGGAACAAAAGGATTTTGAGCAATGAGGAAATGCATCTGCTGATGTTCTTGCCAATGCTCAAAAGATGGGAAGCTCAATTTGCATTGAATGCAATGGTAAGGAGTCACCTGCGCTTGATTTGGGTGTTGTTGCTGAGAAGAAGGACTTGCTGAACTTATCTGTGAACTCTGTGATGGAACTGGGCTTGTCTGGTTCATAGGTGGATTAGTCTGTTGGTGTTGATGCAGAGGGGATGGGGAATGAATTTTAGAGCAGGACTGTATACTTTCCTCATTAGGACTCTTTGTTTGTTTATTTGTTGCTTCAAACTTGGAATTTTCAAGACAATGTTCAGGGCCACAAGATGCGTTTGTTATGGTTTTAAGATCCTCTGTAAAGGAATCGGTGACAGTGTCAGGGTCGGACTGCTCTTTTTCAGTACACTTTCCATCTGTGCTTAGCTCAGTACAGTTTGAAAGGCTCGAACTGGAGGGTGGTGGAATAAGACTTGAGGTATCAGGTGGACTGTAAGGTTTAGAATCCAATAAAAGCTCATTTTGATAGGATAGGTCATCACTGTCATCTTTAAAGCACACTTTCTTCTGATGACTGATAAGATCAAAAATGCGCTGAAACACCATGTTGCATTTCTTGCACTCATAGGTGCTGTTGGCAGTTCGAATATAGCGGTCATTAGAAAACTCTCGGCGCTCGCCCTCTTTTACACCCTCTCCCTGGTTCTCATAGGTTTTTCTGGCTTTCTGACGGGCATTTTGAAACCACACCACAATGACACGAGTAGAAAGGTTGAGTAGGTTTGAGAGTTGCTCAAATTCATCATCTTTAGGGTAAGCATTTGCATCAAAAAAATCTTGAAGAACCCTTATCTGGTAGTCAGTAAACCTGGTCCTTGAGGATCTCTTCCCACCTGAAAACTCTTGTCTTGAAAGTTCAGGTGACGATGGCCTGGAATTTACCTTGACATCTTCTAATGTTGTTATAGGTGGGATATTGAAGTTATATGGGGAGTCCTTATTGCGCTGGCGCTCTTTGAATAGTGTATTTCTGAACCAGTGTTTTATAACTTTATTTGGCAGGCCAGATTGGTTGGCCATCTCTTGGATTTGGTCTTCGTTTGGGGAGTTATTGATGTCAAAGTACTGCCGCAGAACCCTTAGTTGATCGTCAGTGATCCTGGTTCGAGGTCTTTTACCCTGCTGTTGTAACATAGAAGGGGTTAACTGCTGCTGATAAAGCTGGGCTAAGTCGGATGTGAGGCCAGATTCGACTGTCGGCAAATGAACAGGTAGTTGAGAGGGTAGTGCCGGGAGGGAAATTGGGTGCATGAGGAGTGGGGGAAAAAGTGGCAAGTCAATGGGTAAGGGGATTGGAGCTAAAGGAACTTGGGAAGTTGAGACAGTAGGGGGAGTAACTGTGGTTGTGGAGGGAGGAATGCATGACACTGGTTTCTGTTGAGCTGGGTCTGCTGTAGGTAGTGGAGGTGAAGCAAGGGAAGGCAAAGGGGGGGAAGCTTCAGGAGCTGAAGTAGTAAAAGGAAAAAGCTTGTCATATTGTTCTCTGTAGTCTTTGGCAAATTTCTCCAATGACTGTATTGGCAAAAAGGTTTGGTGAATGTGTTCTTTATGGCTCTTTAGTATCAATGCATTTGAAAAAAGCTTCCCACAGGACTCACACTCTAGCTTCCCAGCAGAATCTGGATGATGCACCTCTTTGGTGTTGTACTTTGTCTGTCCATTTAGCTCGACCTCACTCTGAGTTCTCTGATACTGCTGCTTATTTTCATTAAACTGCACGACTAACTCAAACCCTATGTTTTCCAGCAAAGCCTTCGAAACATTTCCGGGTGCATCATGAGCTATCCTTGGTGGAATTAAATCTGTGCAGAATTCTCTATTATCCTCATCCTCATCCTCAAAATCATCCTCAAACTCATCTTGTGCTTGTGCTTTGAAATCATTAATTTTATTATTTGAGGAGAGTTTATGC
Source organism: Silurus meridionalis (assembly GCF_014805685.1). NCBI lineage: Eukaryota > Metazoa > Chordata > Actinopteri > Siluriformes > Siluridae > Silurus > Silurus meridionalis. The sequence goes on from NC_060896.1 coordinate 26,467,640, forward strand.
AACTTCTTTAGTTCTTTATTAATGCTTCCAACCATGGCTTTGTGATTCTGAGGCTCAGAGGTCAGTATATCTCCACCAGCTTTTTGCTGAGAAACAGAAATATTTTCCTCAGAAAACAGAGACAGAGTCTGATGGGAACTTGTAGCTGCAACTGCGTTCAGTGGTTGTTTACAAGAAAAGATAAGGCTACCCTGCTGGGATGTATCTGAAAGATTTTCAAGTGCAACAGGCTTTGTCTTGCTTAGGTTTAACTCTGGGCCTTTTAGGTTTAGCTCAGGGCTAATCTGAAACTCCCCTCCTGGGATAAGAAATGGAAGGAGTAGCTGCTGTTGCTGCTGCAGCGGAAGAAGTGTATCTGTTGCAATGGGAAAATGGTGGAGAAGTGCTGGATTGAACAAATGGGACTGAAGAAAAGCTGCTTTCTTTTGTAGCTCCTGCTGGATCTGTGCTTGAGCCTGAACTAACTGTTGTTGTAATTGCTGCTGTTGTCGTATCTTATGTTGGTTTGTTGTTGGTATTACATCCACCACTGGTTTCTTTTCATTCTCCTCAGAGTGTGAAGAAACGCTGATAGCTTGGCTTAATAATGCAGCGTTGTGGTCATTGTTCTTTTGGCGCTTTAATTGAGTCTGTTCAAGAGCTGAAGAAGTAGAACTTGTGCTGTTTTTAGCATTTGCAGGCTTTAAAACTGTAGGAGAGCTGGCTGTTGCATTATCTGACACTGCTTTACGAAGCAAAGGGTTAGCAGAAGCTGAGCTAGCTGTTGATGACTCAAGTTTGGCTGCACGAGCTTTGGTTTGGTGTAGTACAGATCGCATATGAATCTCTAAGGTGGAGCTCTGGCTGTAGGCTACATTGCAAATGCTACATTTGAAGGGTTTGTGGTCAGTGCTGCTGCTAACAGACTCTGGCAACGGAGCCGAAGAATCCTGCACCGAACGCTTCACTTTGTGCAAGTGGGAGACGGAGTTGTAGTGCACTAACAGTATGTTCTTTTGTGTGAAAGATTCCTTGCACACAGTGCATTTGAAAGGTCTTGATGGATCCAGAAATTTCTCGGTTGAGAGGTTTGGCCCTTTTTTCAGAGGCACAACTGAAGGCTTTGGATTAAGATCAGCATCTTCTCGGGCCGAACTCAATACACTGTCAGGTGGGCTTATTTTCTCCTCCAGGTCACTTTCTTCATCTTCTTTCACTTTTTCCTCCTCGAAGGTTCCTTGGTCTTCATCAAGTCCTTGGACTTCGGATGCTAAGAGGTCTTCAGTCATCAAAAGACTGCCACAGAGTTGCTGCAGCTGGATCTCACTAAGCTCAAGATGACTTGTTTCTAAGTGCTTTTGCAGGGCTTGTATTGTTCGAAAGCTGCGTTGGCAAAGACAGCACATAGTGGCAGCCCTGATGGCGTGGTACTGAGAATGCTGTTGTAGCTTTTCAGCAGTTTTGAACGCGAGGCTACACTGACTGCAACGGTATTTGTAGACATGGCGGTCAGAAATCGGCATTTGAGGTCTCTGGCTGTGAAAATGGTTTATGTGCGTCTGAAGGGCACTAGATGATGTCAGGACTTTGTTGCAGCCTTTCTGCCAGCAAGGGAACACAGCATTGTTTTCCTTTGTAGATTCGGCATCTTCTACGGGCTGCTTTTGGGTTTTTGCTATCTCTGGGCGACATGTGGTCACTCTTTCTTCTTCATCTTCAGCTTGTTCTAATAAACAAAATACAACATTTGAAACTGTAATCTCTGAATATTTGACAGGTATAATATTTCCGATTAATTCTCAAGTGAACAGCCACAATCTTCAGGTACACATGCCTTAAACTCACGCTTTTCAGTTAATTTCTCTTTTCAATAAGATAAGATATACCTTTATTTCTGATATGTTGAGCACATAAAGAAATTACTTATGCTGGGCTCACACTGTGCGATTTTGGCCACAATTTGGACTTCTACGAGAAATTTTGAAAACCCTAAAAGATTTTTATAATCTTAGGCTAAAATCTGTAGTCTTTGATCACTGGGTTGTTCACCGGCAGCCTTTTAATGGCTGTTGCGATCATTTCTTTCCTCCGATGAAATTCTGGCAGTGCCAGAAGATTTCAGACGCTTTTCTGCAGTGTGACTTCTCCTACGAGGACTATAGAAGTGCAGAACTTTTAAACCACCTCAGGGAAAATGTGGAAGTGAGTCAGGTGGACAGTACAGCAAAAAGAGAAACTTATTGAAATGGAGTGTTTGTGTGACTTTTATTAATATACAGGCATGTCAGATTTTTTGTTTTTTGCTAGCTACCATAAGGGAGAGAACGCATGTCTGAACATGTCACGGATTCAGGAGGTAAAAATTCAGACAAGTCTTTTTCTTGTGTGCCTCATTTTTTGACTGTCGTACAGTCTGACATTATTCGCACAGTCCGACAAGCAACATATTGTGGGCCCGGCATAACTCATAACTCATGAGAACAGTTCAAGCACCCGCTATGAAAGGGTGCTGTAGGTTTTTTATTTAAAAATGTTCCCAATTATTAAATATTGACTGTTGTACCGTCTGACATTATGACAACTGAGATCCTACAGTGTGACGATTGCAAAGGACTATAAAAATTGCACAATGTGAGCCCGGCATTAGAGATTTAAATGTAAAATGTAATTTTTCAATTTCCGCTATCCTTATCCGCCCGAACGTTTAAAGGATTCAAATATTCATTGCAGAAGCTGGCCATAACAGAGTGCATGAGCTGCTCTTCAGTGTCTATTTTGCTGTTACATTTCACTGCACTCTCATAGTGAAGCAGCATTGCTTGCTCTTAATTAGTAGAGACTGTGCTTCTACTTACCATCAGGTCTTTTCATTCCATTGCAGCTGGAATCTGCCTTTGTCTGCTGGGTATGCGAGTCTGGCGCCGGTTGGAACATCTTCTCCGGCAGCACATCTGAAGCAATCACCTGAACAGGATGGAGAGGCGGAAAAAAAACATAAATGCGTGCCAGGCATTCAAGTAATTTCAGAGTAACCTGTGATTTATGCAGTGTAATTATGCTATTACTTCTGCAGGAACAGGTGAACATCTATCTATTTTAGACGGTACTATTTAAGCTCACTTAATAATGCGCTGGAACTTTCAGTGAAAGAAACTGCATTTTTGCTACATTTTATTCATCTGATAAAAATGCGATCATTATTTTCCTTACCTATAGAATAAGAATTGCTTACTGTGCTTGCCAGAGTATCAAGAGTACCAAACAAAGATGTACAATACTAAGAAAGAAAACTGCTGTGCTGTGTTTACTGCTGGACATCAATTGTAACAAGCTAGGCATTACAATAAAGCATGTGGTTTGGGATGCAATTTAGCTAAATTCCCAGCTAGAGAGAAAACATTTTTTTTACCAAACAACAGCTTTGGAGTTTTGTTTTTTTTTTCTGAAAAAAAAGAACATTCTCATTACATTGACTACAATAGAAAATCGGAAAGGTTCTGTTTTAACTTCTGCTTTAGATCTCTTTATATAATTAAATGCTGTCACTCAGTATTGACTTTCTCGTACATGATGAGTATTAAACCCAGAGAAGGAAGAACGTAAATTACTGATCTAACTATCGTTTTATTTTTATTTTTGCTAGTTAAGATATTTTTGGATGAGTAAAATATAATGGTATATATTAGGAATAGTAAGATTGAGTAATTGGCATCGGCATAAAAGTTGTGATGCGATGCACCGATTTTAAAAAGTGTGCATCAGATACAAGTTGCCATTTGTATCGTGATGCATCGTTTTTAACAAAAAACCGATTTATTTATATATAGCTGTTAGTAGATGCGCTATCATTTTATTGTTTCGAAATCGACCAATAATTTGTGACTAGTATTGTTTATGTAGATTGATTTCTTCTCGCTAAAGTTAAAGTTTAGCTAAAGTTTCTGGTGCGCGTTCACTCAGCACCACTGCTGCTACATTAATCTGAAGTGTCGCAACACTACGGACACGAGATTCACATAGAATACAGATTAACATGGCAGAGGTAGAGCTGCGTCTTCTTGGAGACACAACAGGAAAACAACGTCTAGAATTTATTTCATTTATTTCTTTTTTGCACTACAAAGGCGTTTGTGAAAGGGGCCATGCGTTAGAAGTCAGAAGGCATTTAAGTGAATGTATGATTTTCAGTCTGTATGAACCAAATAAATGAAAGTGAACTATCTGTACTATATTGAATTGCATAGCTTCCTTTTTTCCTTTGCATTGTATTGCATTGAATCGCATTGTGTTGAATTAAATCGAAATCGGATCGCACTGCATCAGTAGCTGCTTCATATGCATCGTTAATGTATCGTGGGTTATGTATCAGTTACGGAGATGCACATCTCTTGTATCTATTTAAATTGCATTAGCAATATGACAAATAGTGACAATGTAAAAGCTAGCATGCACCCAATCAGAATAAGTGCAAATGAAATTGTAAAAATCAAAACATATACTAGCACACAGAGACTTACCAACCGTGCAAGACAGCACACACTCTAATGATAACCCAGTTGTTATATAGCTGTCATAGCTGTCACTGTTCTAGTCTCTAAAGTTAGCGGAAATTGAACCATAACCCCTATTTTCTTGTCTCCCATTTGGACCAGTTCTTGTTTTTTTGAATGTGCAGTGAAAAAAACACCCTCAATTAGACATCACAATGGAAGTGTGGTCACAAGAGCAACACTTAACAGAGTTCGCAGGTTAAGTGTAATAGGAAGCCCTTCCTAGTATATAACAATGTCTTTAGACATCTCTATTCCAAATCGGCCTATCATTTACCCCCTCGCCTTTAAAACACGGAAATCAATGTATCTGTGAGGCAGAGGGATATTCGGGATGAGAGCTAGAGAGGCACACAACAAAACAAAATGGCTGCCATTATCATCACAAAGCCAGCCATTTCAGGAAGATGCTTCATTAGAGGATAGAAGCCAAGCACAGAGACCTTCTCAAGGTCACATTTAAATTAAAGCACATAATTGGGAAGCACAGTTCGTAACAAGAACCACCTAGCACTGGATCAGGACTAATGAAGCTCAATTATTATCATTACCCTATCTCAGCAAAGGAGGAGGTCTGGGGGGATGTAGGGAGGGTGGGGAGAATTAAAAGATGAATATATAAAGCAGACAGGGCAGATAAATAAACACATGATGAAGAGCTCGATACAAAAAATATACAATTAGGTGGTTCTAAATATGTTCATGTATTTCATTAACAAGTGCTATGACTAATATGAAAGTAATCTTATGTGCCTGATTCTGATAAATAAATAAAAAATTCATAAGAGGTGTTTCTTTGTGTTCCTTCAGTCATATAAAGACAGACATTTTTTCAGCATTTCTATGTGGGGTTATTTTGTAAAGGTTCCAAGATTAGTGCCACTCTTATATTTGTTATTTGGTAAGAACTCGATTCAATTTAATTCAATTTGCATGCCGCTTTCTCAATGATAAATTAGTCCCTATAACTTTATCCCTAATGAGAAAGCCAGTGGAAACGGTGTCAAGAAAAATCTCTCTAAAACGAAATGCGGAAGAAACCATGAGAGGAACCAGACTCATCTGGGTGACACCAAATCTTCATTCATTACAGTTCCATCATTGTTGAAGTTATAACTGATGGTACTTGAATGTAAAGCTGTTCATGGAAATTGCAGCCTAAAGCCAATTTTGGCAGATTGTTTACATTAATTGCAGCCCAAATTTGCCCTGGGGACATTAAAACAGAGTAAATTCTTATAATGTCTGACCAGGTTGGAGAGGCATAAGGAATAAACCCTGCTCCGAGCAGATTATTTCAAGCTCATGTCTGCTAAAGGAGTTTGTCTTGGTAACTCTTGTCTACGTCTTGTTCGTATATGTATGTGAACAAAATGTATATTTTTGAAATATTGACTTCTGTTCAGCCTTGATGCATGGATCAGTTTAAGTGTGTGTGTTTATTTTGCACCATATTTTTTTTGTTCGTTCTCCTAAAGGGAAGGCCAATCACTCTGGTTATTGTGATAACAAGACAGCAATTATGCAAACCTAAGTAACCAATAAAAAAGAAATAATATGGACAACCATCAAGAGCTTTGGATTGTGTGAAAGCCTTTCAGACCAGAAGATACTTCTTATTGTGCAGGGGTCATTTAGACTGAAATGAAACTGTCTTAATGCAACCTGAAATCCATTTTGTCACGATTCGGTTCCCCCTGCTGTGCATCATGGTTGTCACAGAGACAGAACCATTTTACTTCCTGTTCCAGTCTCCACCTCTTTGTGTTTTATTGTTGAAATCCTCACTCCCTCATTTGCCCCAATTAGTATGTCTCCTTTTCTTTCTTTCTCCTTTTTTTTTTCTAAAGCTTTGCCCCCGTTTCTGGTTACCTGTTTTTTTTTCTCCTGCTTCTGTCATTTCAATATCTATAATAACTTGCATGTGGAACATAGAGGGCATCCGATGCTTCATATTTGTGACCCATTTATGCAAACACCTGCACCAAAGTCTAGTTAAACACTGAAGCAGGTCATCATCTGTTAATGGTGTATTTTAAGGCACATGCTGGCTGTATCTGGCCGTAGCTCTGTTACTGTGTCTCACCGCGTTAATGAGTTTCTGCGTGCAGTCTGCGGTGACACTGTGCAGGTGTGTGAGGTGAGAACGCATCAGAGCCACACTGCGGAGTGTGTCCTGGCACAGCGGGCAGCGGAGAGTGGGCTGCACAGCATGCTGGATCATTACATGGTTCCTCAGACGGCTGAGATCAGCGTGACAAAAGCGACAGAATGGGCACTGACGGACCTGAGAGTGAAACAAGAGAAAGAGAAATCGGACACGTTCGATTCACTGATAACAAAAGTGTCATGAAACACTGATCCATAATACAAAGCACATTTTTTAGGAGTAGGAGGAGGTCTTATCTAACCTGCTCTGAGGGGATCTCATCCTGCGCTCTAGGGCGTTTGGCAGGCACGATGTCGCCCATGTCTCCAGACGCAGAACGCTTGAGACTGACACACAGCTCATTCGGTTTCTTATGTTCATGCATGGTTGCTTCTGATGAGGGAAGAAAAAAATATTTGATATGAATCTCATCGCATTGTCTGGAACGTACAATTTACAATCGATTCGCAGATTTCAGAAGCATTTTGTATCATCAGATTTAAGAGCAAAGCCACTCGGGAGTTCATTCTGACCCGTTTTATCCCCCTCTTTGCTTGCGCGTTTGGTCTGGTCCGTCTGGTCCGAGGTGATCTCAGCGGGTGACTCCATCTCGTTCACGTCTCCTAAAAAAGGGGTAGGAGGGGAGTTGAGAAAGAGAAATTCTTAACCACAATCTAACGTGTGTACAGTTTTACTATTATCTATTTTTATTCAATATGCATTCAAAATGCGTTATTATGCATTCAATATGTTTTTTGGGTTTTTTTGGAAAGTAAATGAAATAAATAACTAAGTAAATACACAAACAAATAAATAAATGGGTCATCTTTTTTTTGGAAAAGAGTGTCTGACTTGCTTTGTTTTAGCAGCGTGAGATTAAATTCTAACCTATAGGGGTCAGTCTGCACTATCAGGGTCCTCACTAGCTTTGATACAAATGGTTCAAACACACAAACACACACACACACACACACGGAGAACAACCGCTATTTATGTAGACAAGTGACTGCTTCACAGACGCCATTCTAAAGAAAAAAAGAAAGAGATAACAGATAAAAAAAAGGGGTCTGTTGTCATGATGTCAGCAGCCTCATCTAACCGAAAGGGGCTTAAAAGTCACAGGAGGGGGATAATAGTGCACGAGGTCATGAGAGTTCCTCACTCGCGGTGCACAAATTGGAGCGAACTGTAAAATCATTTGTAAAACGTGATAACAGGCTCGGCAGCTTCTAAAAAAAAAAAAAAATACGAGAACATTCATATTGTTCACAACTCTGCCACTGTATGTTTTTTTCTTCACTCTTCTTCCTTCGTAACGGCTGAAAGCCGAACCTTTACAAAAGAGGACAGAAAGATACTCTGTTGTTCTTTTTGCAGTGTCTAAAAGAGGAGAAGACACAGTGCCTCAGGACATGCACTTCACTCCGTCCTCCCCACAGCACCCACCCCTCTCAGCCGTCCCCTTTCTCGCCTGCTTTTTTTTCTGGCTTTCTGCTTCTTTAGCGCAGTGATTGTTCGTGGACGTGGGGGAGGGGTGGAGAGGAGAAGAGCTGATTTGGGTAGGTGTTTGAGGATTAAAGTCGGCCAAGCCAGAGGAGACAAAAAAGCCATGAGGGCTGTCATAACAGACCAATCAAAGAGCAGCTGAGGGATCCACTAGCCGTTCTCAGAGAGCCTGATTATAACAAAGAGAAAGACGGACTGAGGGAGAGGCCAGCTGAACACCAATTATCCTGACAGCCGTGCTATTGATTTCCTATCAGACTTACACAGCCATAAACACAGGACACATAATCTGAAAGAGTCAAATCCGCTCTGCTTATGAATGCTCCGCTGGTCATGCCACACACTCTTACTCACAAATAAACGCTTTTTTTGTTGGTGGATTCTTTTAGTTGGACATTTTAACCATTACCAAATTATAATGACAAGAAGAACAAGCGCATTAATGTAAAAATTACGAGATGTGCCAAAAGAAAATGCGCCAAAAAATAAGGCATGAGTTGAATTTCTACAAAATGGGATGCACTCAAGAGAATGAGTCGTTAATAGCGGTTAAGACGCTCCGGTTATGACTGTATTTAATATCTATTCTAATGAAATTCAAAGCAAGTGACAGTAATTTCTTTCAAATTCGGTGATAATGATGTGCAGCTATCATCACTTAGCACAATGCATGTTTCATATTTCCACCATTTAGATCATTAGTGGAGAATCTGCAAAGCAATTTTCTTTCACTGGGAAAAAAAAAAAAAAAAAAAAAAAAAAAAAGATCTAATTTCTCCAGCTATAAAAACAAACGTCTGGACTGATTAAACTTCTATAATCAAAGCAGTGCTTTTCTTTTGGCTTGTTTTCATTTTTGCACAAAAGAAAGAAGGGAATAAAGAGCAAATGAATCCGCATCGGGGCGCTGAGGTCAGCCTGGCCAATAATGAAGTGATAAAATGCACTCACACGTGCTAACAGACTCCATACGCACTGGCGGCACACACCTCATCAGCACTTCCTGCTCGGCTCGGGGATCGGTATACAAATGCTTTGCGCCATTGATCCGTTATTGATTACAAATTAGGAAATGCCCTGGTGTTCTTACAGAGATCAATAGTGAGCCATTGAGGCACAGTGATCCACTCCAGCGCTGTTTATTCAGCCGCTGCTTCACTGAGAGACTCGGCAAAAGCCAGTCACTTATCACGGCTTTCCCTTCACGCGCCACACGGAAACGTAAGCCGAAAGGTTTTGTTTCGTTATGTCTTCACTGTGCTGTGTCATTTTATTATTACGCATTTTGATCCGAATTAAAGGAAATTCGCATGCTCGGGAGAACGTCTGCCAGAGCTCTTTGATGATCTTTTGGCAAGGACAAAAGCTGGCATTAGGGCTCGTGTTTGTTAATGGTTACCGCAATGTTGGCTTTCAATTACTGGCATTACAGAAGGCTGTAACATGCAAACGAGACCTCGAACAAATCGCTGAACAAATCTCCATGTGGTGGGTCTACCTCCCACAGCCATTTAACCAGCTATTATTGCGAGGGTTAGATAAATCACGCACCGCATCATATGAGGCTTCTCTAAACTGACGCTATTTTTCGGGTTAAAAGAACACTACTTTTAATTTTGCATTCGACTGAACAATGTAGCAAGCTGCAAAGCGTTTTTGTGGTCACAATATTGCTCGTATTGTGCGAAAGTAATAACGTTTCACTGGAAATCCGGTTGAAAAAGGTTTTAACAACAAACTCCTGAACTTGTGTGACCCTGACCAGGATAAAGTGCTTATCGGTTTATTAACAAATTGTAAAAATGATAAATTAAATAAATTCTCAGTACAGAACAATTGAACGCATTCTTTTAAAAAGAACTTGCAAATCGCAGCAAACCTCTGGATGCACTCTTCCACGGGCCTCCAGTGTCTCTCATCTGTGTTCTTTCACCATCAATTTTTCCCTTTAGAGATTAATTAGATAGCATTAATTAACTCATTGCTCATTAGTAGGTGAGGCCTTTATCGGCTGCATTGACTGGACACTGCCCGTGGTAAAGGCTTCCTTCTGGGCAGCGAGGATGTAACAAGTCTGATTATTGGCAGATGAATTAACACAATCAATTCCTGCCATTCTCAACAAAAATCTCTCACTCCCATTCACTGCCTCTTTCTTTTGCTCCTCCTCGGTCCGAATGCAGGGATTGAGCTTTTGTTTAAGCTATTAGTGGAACCGATTTGAGGTTTGAACCGAATGCTAATTGACTCTACCAGCCGCTTCTGTCGATTTACCCAACAGTAAATAACCACACACTTCCTTGTTCTCTTTACGTCCAGCTTTGCTGTTTGTCTCCCGGCCCCTCCCCCTCCCCCTCGGCTGTTCTTCCATCTTTTACAGACGCTCCCAAGAAACAGCATCACAATATGGGGGAGCAAACCAGAGCATAATTTTGTAATATTTTCTACATTCTGGATGACATCACTATGTAATTTATATTTATATATATACAAATCAACACAAACGACACAAATCTTTAATTGTTTGGCAGATATTCTACCGAATTCATATGCATTAATAGGAATTGATTTATAAAATACTACACACCAGCAGAATAAGCTTAAAGTGTCAGACATTGTATGGCCTCATAATGTCAATAACTGTCTGCGCATTAATTTATACCAAATGATATATGAAAAATCTTGTTGAAAACTGTAACCGTTAGTGTTTGTGTAGATGAAGATTGTGCAAATGATTCTTGGCATTAACATAATAATAAAAAAACATGTAAAGTATAATTGAATAACTGGAATATTAACTATTTTTATATATTGTAATATATTTGGCTTTTTTTTCACCCAAGCATGTACCATAATCATCCCCAAACACTTATCTTTACTCCGTTCAACCAAGTATGCAAAATGTAAAGAGGAATTTCCAGAACTTTCCAGAAATTTCGGCTTTTTTTTTGTTGTTGTTTTCAAAGCCCTGGCCTGAATGTTCGCCGCATATTTCACATACAATATTTCTATTGTTGGAAACGTGTGCATGTCCCACACTTACCGTTATCTTTAGCATGATCCTTTCTGATCTCAAAGATGGCACTGAACTCCTCCTCCTCATCCTGGAGCCCGCTCTGGATTCGCTGCAGTCTCAGAAGTCCCTCCCCTCTCTGGTGGCTGAGCGAATTGGCATGCTGCACCAGGCTCAGGCTGTTTTGGGTGGAATAATCGCACAGCACACAGTGCAGAGAGCCACCGTCAGACACGGCTCCTTCGAACTGCTGCAGGTACTGCGGAAAAAAGAAAGATGTGAGATGTGCTGGTCAGGTGCTTGTTTACTGACGTGTATCTCGAGGAACAAACATTAATAAAGAAATATACTAACTCTGTATATACATCAGTTTTACAGTGAACCATCTATGCAGAGGCAGTAACATATGAAGGTTAAATAAACAAATACTTATATTGTTATAAACCTAAATCGTTAGACCTCAGGACGGTTGATCCGACAGCATACTATATACTAATTTAACTGAAAATTATAGGATACATACTAAAACCCAACCACACTTAGGCGATGTCCACACTAATACGTTTTCGTTCGAAAATGCATACTTCTCGCTCATATTTTTTTTCCGTCCACAACAAGTTATTATTATTTTTTTGAAAACCACCTCCGAAGTGCATCCATTTAAAATCGCAGTTTTCGCGTCGCAGTGTGGACTGTGAAAATGAAGGCTTTTTAAAAAAGACGACTCGTGGCGGTGCCTTTGCTTGATATTGCCACAAAGTTTCAAAGAGTCGGACGGCAAATCAACACCAGGCGGAAATGACGCAGGTCGAAGCGTTACCAGGCGGTACCACACGTACACGTTTTCAGGCATTTCAGTGTGGATAAGCAAATTTTGGAGAACGATTTTAGATTTATCCGAAATAGTGTAGACGTTGCCTTAGCATGAGGAAAAAAAACTATACTTTGCACATTCTATGACCCTTTAATGACCCAAATTCTAAAATAACAATCCCAGAATTCACTTTCAAACTGTTAAAAAATAAGTGTGTATTGCAATGAAGTAAAAGAAGAAAAGCCATCATGGTGTTCTAAACTAGATAGAGATCTTAGCTGACTTGTTTTCCTACAGCGTTAATTTATCCATGTTGAATCCAGCAATCCAAACATTATAGAGTCTTGTGTGAGCTGCAAAATAACAAGATTGTTCCTTATACCACATTCGAATACACGGGGAGAAAGACCAGGTATGCGTGCTTTACTGAACGCTAAACTCATTGGATATGTACTGGGCTAATGGGTCACATTAGCAGGAGGGAAAAATAACACACCATCAATCTCCATTACTAAACAGACCACAGAGGCCTGAGGGCAAGATCGCAATTTCATCCTCAGCTTGCTTAGCTCGTCCCGGCAGTCCCATGAATGAGCAAGAAGGTCTTAGTTCTACCTATAACAAGTTGATGGAAAGCAAAAGTTCCAGATTACTTGTTTAGAGAAGGTTAACTGTAGAGTGTGTGGCCGTCTGCAGGTTGAAGCTGGATGATAGGAATGACAAGAGCACGTAAACGCTGTCTGGTGTGAAGCAGAAGATGATGGTTAACATATATTTGACCCTCAAAGTGACTGACTACACTGCAGTAAAACCATCCAACAGGCAGATATAAACTTTTATTCATGCGAATGATTGATGTCAGTCTGACAATAACAACCTAGTGATTGATAACTCTTGTTTTAGAGCACAAAAGCTGAAAGGAATTAAACTTCGTACTGTGCTGTTTGAAAAGAAGGGCCAATGGTGTGCTTGATCATATGATGCTGTCCAGTATGATTCCAGTTCAAAGTTAAACGTTCTATGATAAGAGCATGTCACAAAGTGTTTCTGTACTTTAATCAAATTGTCAGTAATTCATTTTTATGATTAATAAAAAAAATTCCTTTAATTTTAAAGTAAATCAGGTAGAATGTATTTTGACTTACTTTAGAGCGACCTCTCAGTTTTGTCAGTTATTAAAACAAAACAAAACAAATGCAGCTTGTCATGTTGCAGAGAATCTGGAATGTGGCACGTCTATGGCAGGAAACTTACGGTCTGTTAGCGCCAACACTGGAGACTCCTTTTATTAATGTTTAATATACATCTTAAAAAACATCTAAACGTTTAGACTTTTCCTGTTATATAACACTTTTTCACTCCATTTCCTATTAGCCTTAGGTTATGTGGTGTATCCTGTGAGCTGTGACTATAAAAGCAATATGGAAATAGATTCTAAGAAAGACAGTTCCTCAAGACTTGTTTTGACAATTAACAGTTCAAAAGGATGTGAAAAGGAAAAGGATTAACATTGTTTTTAAATTAAAAAAATTCTTGGTTCAAAAGCATATTTTGAGAAGAACTCGAGAAGAATTTACCTTGTAAAGTCTCAAGCTGGCCTTGTGTCTGGAGTTCATTGTGTGTAGTTTCAGTTTCTCCATGCTGTTGGCCTCGTATCTACATGCATTACACCTTAGTTGCACTTGGACACCAGCAGCAACACACCTGAGCATCCACTCCTCCTCTTCCTCTGAATTTCCATGGCGTCTGCTGGCTTCTTGAAGGTGTGCTGCAAGCTGGTAACGCTGTAGGTGCTTATCTGTTTGGCAGTGCAACTGGAAGTTAGCCCTCAGAGGTGTGGCATAATGGCATAGCCGACAAAGGTGGGCGTCACCGGTTGTACCTCTCCAATCAGCGTCAGGAAGCGAGCGTTGCGTTGCCAGGTGCTGACCGAGAGCAATCAAGCTGTCTGAGGAAAAATGACTGCACAGTGCACATCCAAACAGTGCCTCTGGAGGGTCTTCATCTACTGGCTTCAGAGGTGACTCCTGCATGATTTCTCCACCAGGTTGCATTACACTGGTGGGCTCGGGAAGCCTGGTCTGGGGCTGGCAGTATGGGTAGAGCTCGGCGGCATTTTGCCGGTGCTGGCGCTGCATATGGGCCAGGTTCTGCTGCAGAAGGAGCATGTTGTGTGTATGTTTCTCACTGGTCATGTGTATACGAAGGTTGCGCGCTACATTGGTTTCGTAGTCACATACTTCACACCGCCATGATGCACGACCCTGTACTTTAGAAGGAGCTGGGGAGGGGGTCTGGGTGGGAGGAGTGTGAGACATGGAGTTAGGCTGTACTGTTGAAGCATCTGGACTTGTCTGCGACTGCAAATTCTGCATATTGTTGAGGTGTTTATCGGACTGCATGTGGATGCTCAGGTTGCCTTTGGTGGTGGTGGAATACTGGCACACCTGGCAACGAAATGGTTTGTACCCACAAGTGTAAGTCTCCCCTCTAGCCAGTCGTGGGTGGTTCTGCCCACTGACACAATATGGACACTGTCCATCATCAGATTCATGATGTTTCTCTTTCATATGAGCCTCAAGAGTCTGCTGGTACTTGTAGTGCCAATTGCATTTGGGGCATTTTAGCGTTTTGCAGGAGTTGCGTGAGTGTGTCATGTTTACTTGGCTCCCAAAATTGTAAGAGGATCCCTGGACAATGTCCTGACCAACAACAAAATCATGTTCACCCCCAGAAGACAAACTTCCTCTAGACCCAACAGATTCCACCTGTAAATCATCAAACTGAGATTTGATATTCTGGGTTAGAGGAGGCGTAACAGCGGATAAATGAGAATTGCTATGGTTGCTAGGTAGGTCAGAGTTGGTGACATCTGCCGTGTTGTCATTGCACAACTTGCCATTTGGTTCTTTTGCCATGGCACTGCCCTTCTCTGACGAGTTATTTGGTTCCATTTCCATCGCAATCTCTTGGTTGGAAAATTCTTTTGAAATAGTGGCGGTGAATGAGGCTTGCACAGTAGAGGATACCAGAGAAGGGCCGTGGCAGTTAAAGCTTGTTCCACACTCTAGCTCAGAGTCTGTAAGAGATTTGGTGTTGTTCATAAAGCTGGTTGCTACTGTGAGAGAGTTGGGAGATTTGGGATTGCTTTGGTTTGAAAGAGCCGGTTCAGTAATGTGCCCTTGTCTACCACTGCTGCTAATACTGCTTGTACCATCCTCCACAGTGGAAACTACCTCTGAACTCAACCTCTCCTCTCCTTCTCTGCTACCTCCACCATCATCACTACTCCTCTGTGGGCCCTCTCTGCCCAGGGTTGAAGGGTCTTTGGCAGGGCTCAACACTGAGGTAGGAAGGGGGACTCTGGGTAAAGAGGGCTGAAGAGGAAGTCCTGGCTCAGAGATCTGGAGGTGCTCCCTGTCCCCCTGGCTTAGCATAGCCACCATGTTGTGCTCTAAAGCTGTTGTTGTTGTTAACTGGGTTGGCACGTTGCTAGTTTTTGGTTGTAGGAAGCTTAGGAGTGGGTGGTTACTGGGACCTACAGGCTGTAAAATGGCACAGGTGGGCTGGAGTGAGAGAAACTGCTTTTCCTCCTTGGTAAGCATGATCTTGTGGTGCTGTGAAACATGAAGTCTAAAAGCATGCGTGTGACTGAATGACAGGCGACACAAAAAACACACCAAGACGGGTTGTTCTTTGCCAAGCAGTGCCAGCTCTGCTTCAGAAGAACTCGTTCTGGCAGGAGCTCTATCTTTGGATTGGCAGTTCAGCAAAGCAAGAACATCACCAGTCAGGTGGCACCAGTTCTTAGGGTGGAAGACATGGAAGCTTTTTAAGGTAGAACTTTGGGAAGAAGACAAATAGCAAGTGTTGACAAAAGGTGGATGAGATGAGGATGGAACCACATTGCATGGCAGCTGACTTTGGCTCTCAAGGATGTAAGCAGAACCATCAGCCTGGTAGATGATCTGACATTCTACTTCATCAGCTTTATCACCACCAGCATTGTGTCCTTCACTTAAATCTTCTTTTCGCTCTAAGAACTCACCCTCAGCACAATCATCGACCGGTTTGTTATCAATCCCCTCTTCCTCTTCATGTCCTTCTCCGAAAGCCCTCCTTTCTCCCTTGCTTTGCCCCTTCACTTCTTTTCTCCACCCTGCTTCACCCTGAGTGGATGGGCTGGCCAAATTAAGCTGAGAGGTGCTTTCCCTCTGTAGTAGAAGTAGCATGGAAGATGGTGGGCTGCAGATCCCTGGAGGCTGGTTGATACAAGGGCCAGAGGTTTCGTCATCTAAGACAGTGTCACAGCGCTCCATACTCCCAGTTACTGGACATTCTCAGTCCACCCAGACCTGTTGAGAGAGAAAAAGAGGTACAGAAGCAATTTTAGATAAAGATCATAAATACGTTGTACACAAAAATAAATGGCACAGAAACAAAACCATGGATATTCGTTAAACTGAAAACCCAAACACTGAAATCATTTGGAGAGAGAGAGAGAGAGAGAGAGAGAATGAATTTCAATAGGCAAGGAGACAGAAAACACTATGCTGCAATCAATAGCTTTTTGCATCCCTGAAAGCTGAATATTACATGAGGAAAGTTTCTTGGAATCAGGAAAATCTCTACTTTTTTCTTTTTTCTGCCTGTCAGTTCCTGTAAATCGGTCCACTTCAAAAACTTTCCAGTAAGCAAAAACACTTTCACTGTGGGGTTTCATCTACGAAAATGTACAAAGTTCAGCTTGAACCTAAAAACAAAGTTGGGCACAAACTCCAAGTAATTGGCAACTTATTTCGCTGTAATACCCAGAACCTGTATTCAGAAATTAGCACCCTTTTAGAAAACAGAATCTCCATCACCCTGCTGTAGATGTCTCCACAGAACCTTTCCTGGTTCCCTAAAGGTGAGGGATGTCTACTGAAACATGTTAATTATATGACATCTGGGTTTAAAGCACACATTAACATGCACATTGTTGTAGCAGGTTGTGGGTACCCTTATTAACGTGTGTGTTCTTTTGAATGTGTATGTGTACCTACACACACGTACGGGTAATTGCTCAGCCCTGCAGTAAAACTGCAGATTGTGCTGAGATTCAGAGGGTTATATTGAGCTCTTTCTGATCCTGGCTGCTGGAGAGGGTTAAAGTGCTTATAGGAAAATCAATAGTTTAAATGCTAAGCAACTTACTGGAAAGCCGGAGCAGGATGCTAGCAAGGCTGTGTTAGCCGACTGATGCTCAATCCAATCCTAGATAAAGTGGCTTTGCAGGCAAACATGCAGTATCACCATAGCAAGAATAAGTGCTCATATGGAGCATGCTATTTAGATACCAGTCAGACACACAATTCTTGTGAATATCGATGACTCTGTCCTAAAACATTAAACGCAGTAGTGGGCTTGGAACAAAGTCTTTATCCAATGTCTAATTCTGTCATAATCACTACACGAATATAAAGAACACACTGAGATGAAATGAATATACAGTGAATTTATTGTGTTGAAGATAAAATATACAGAAGTACAAATCCTGCTGCTACGACCAGCTTCACAAATAATCAATATTAATACCTGTACCAGTCAGCGAATACTCAAGCGTTAGTAACCCCTATACCCTCCATCCCCCCGTCTGTTTGGACAGCTGCCCCTCTGCTTCACGCTCGCCTTTGATCTCTGATTTAATGCACCATTTCCATTAGAAACACTAAGTCCATTCAGGAGGCAAAAGAGACTTCAAAAAAAAGTGAAAGAGACCGGGAGAGAGAAAGGCTGCAAGACTTAACAAAAAAAAAGAAAAAGAAACACTGAATCCGTCAGGCTAGGTTCAGAGAGAAAGAGAGAGAGAATAGGTGGGACTGTGGTGAAAAAGAAGCTTTTACACTATTTTTAAGAACAAAAAGATTGTAATTCTAGATTTTATACCTTGAAAGCCAAACAAAGGACGAGACCTGAAAATGGAAAGCTGGTGTGTTTCTTGAATGACACGCCCAAAAAAAAAGAAAATGACATGCACACTGAGGGTCAAAAGGATTGAAACAGGAAACGAGAAAGTGGAGCTCAGGAGAGACTCTCTGTGGCCAAAGCAGTTCTTTTTTTAAAGGTTCAAGAATCAAATCAATATAAAACTAGTGCTTCAAAAATTTCAGGGAGTTCGACATAAAAAAAAAAGATAAACCCTAAACCCTAACATTTCGATATTTTGGACACCAAATCTTTTCATTAGACACGTTTTTACTAATGTGATTCGCATTTACAGAAACTTGAACAGCCAGTGGAAATTTGTGAAAGACAATGACAAAGTAGTTGTTTCTTCTGATTATAGAGGAAACAGTGCTAACTTCAGCTAGCTAGCGTTTTGCTAGTAGCTGAACGTTGAGCTAGTGCTCCAACGAAGAACAAGAACCCATCCCAGCGAATCTTCAACATAATGAACAGATCCTCCAAAGATACTATCAACTTATGCTTTGAAGGATTTTGGCGGTGACCTGAATAACTTGTGATGCCAAATAAACTGCTAACAGGACTGAATTTCTGAGCTTGAATCCTATTCAATTTAATGCTTTTTTAAATAAATATGTTGTCTCTAAATAGTGCAAGTTTTTGTCCAATCATTGTTGTCGTTGCAATGCATCCATTTGTCCATTTCATAGATCAAGTGCTAGGGCTATTAACTGTATCCTAGCAACAATATAATCAACCTACTCACTAAATAGGCTGATATAGAAAATTAATCAACAACAGGGTAGTGTGATGTGGAATGCCATGAAAACCATGGCAATTTGGTAAATCATTTACAGCTACATGGAACGTCAATCAATCCCTTCCTTTCTTTTCAAGAGGAAAAAATTCTACTTTGTAAAAAGTGTTTATTATATAATTCTGACTATTAAATTTTAGATTGCACGAATCCTCAACTATAGAAATGAAAATAAAGCGCAGTAAGACGTCTTGTCCAGATCCAAGAACAAATAAGACGGCATCCTGTTAGAATCAGATCTTAGTTTTTATCTGTCACACTAATTATGAATCTGGAGTTGCAATGGTCCCGAAAGTACCACAGTTTTACAACTTTTTGACGTTTCATTTTCAGTTCAATACTCTGAAAAAGTGATTTAAGGTAATTTTTTTTACTTCTTGTGAAATATAACAAATTGGATTTATATGATTTATTTATATGATGCATTTATTTCAGAGAGAGAAAAAAACTGTGCTGTATTTATGCTTGAATCTGCACTAGGGAGCATGTATATGGACAATCAGCAGCTAATTTGTAATCAAGTGGATTTTACACTCATCAGTCTAAAACATGTAATCCCATAAATCAGAAAACATATAACCAGTTTATCGTTATCTGGCGTTTTAAAGGCTATTTCTCCCCTCGGTTTAATAAATCAAAATAATCATCTAATAATAAATAAAATCACAATGTTCAGCATTTAGATTATTAAGGAATGTTAAACACTATCTGACCCTCATGGTGTGCATTTCTTCAGTTTTTTGTGTGTTTCTGGGATTTTACTGCTTTCTATCTTGTCATCAGTAAATGAATGGAGAGAGAATGGGATTTAGGTCAGATGACGTGACTTGGCCGGTCAATAACATTCCACCCTTTGGCTCTGAAGTGCTTCAGCAGTGTGTTTCTGGTCATTGTCTTTGCTGAAACACTGTCCTACGAGTTGTAAGGCATTGGGTTGGTGCTATTCAGACGCCATCGTATCTTACAGATGAAATTTCTTTTGAATTACGACTGCATTCGACTCGATCACTCTGGTACAGTTTAAATTGTATCGTATCATTTCTATGAGACAGGAGCAGAGCACTAATCGGGGGCTTTTTCTTTAAGCATTCCCCTTCTTCAGCTTTGCATCTACAGCTGAAACCTCTGGTGTGTGTTTAAACGCCAGCAGCACTTTCCTGGTCTTCATAGCTGAATGTATTCCACAGCGATCCACTCGTGTGCTCGTCTGTAATCTCCCAGCTTCTACATTATTGCTGCTCGACTGTGCATTCATGCTTAATAACCATGTACTCACACGTGGATTGCACTCAAGTCGTTTCTTCGGGGCCTCGTGTTCAGACACGACAGCTGCCCAAACACAGATGCCGCATTTACAGTAAATACCAGACCTTTGTTACGACTCTTGTGCAAGAAATAATGACACATTTTGGAGGGGGGAAAAAAACAGGTTGGGTTGCACAATACAAGTATGTTTACCTTCAAAGCAGGAATTCTTCACTTCTACATTACAATTAAATGTGGTTTCAGAAGACATTGTGTCCCTCGCTATTTATTTTTATAGTGTACCCTATATTGTGTGCTGTACATTTTTGGCCCGTCACGCATAAAATAAATGAAATTTAAAACCATAATATTACTATAAATATTCACCGTAGTGGTTGAAATGTAGCACCACAATATATAAGATTTATAGTATAAATATACAAATATTTGGCAACCTGCAGCCTTAATCCATCAGTTAATTTTAATTATTCTTTTTTTTTTTACTTATTACTATATTACAGGCAAAAAAAATCACTCAAACAAACAAATAAAAAAATACTATGTATATTCTTCATTGTATATTTGAAAGAGAATTTGCTTAGAAGCAATATGCCAAAAACTGATCCTGAACCTCATAAATACACACCTATTAGTCTCACTCTACTGAATCATTCAGAACAGTTACTCATTAAAACTAAGGTTTCATTATGAAGAATCTAACCAGCACGTGAATTGAATTGAATATCATAAGTGTGTGTAATTGTGTGTCTTTTCCACATGCACTTTAGCTGCTTGAAAACTCGTCTTTCAAATTCTCACTCGCTCTAAACACAACAGTGTTGACCCTTGTTTGACTCCAGCTTCAGCTTCTGTGATAAGCTGCAAATTCTATTTAAACCTCACAGAACCACAGCAAACACACACCATACACACACCATACACACAGCGACAGACTCTCTCTTTCTCTGCCACGCTTTTGTTCAGAGTGCACAGTATGGCTCAATATTTGCCAAGGAATCTGATGAGAATTGAGAGACTCGATCATTAAAACGTTTCTGTTATGCGTCTGCCTTTATTAAACTTGTGTAGACAGTGTGCGGTGTAATGTAACACACACACACACACACAGTGGGGCATGAACTCAGAAGCAGGGGCCCCATGGACTGTATGTGGTGTGACAACAGAGAGCGAGTGAGTAAGAGAGCGAGTGTGTGTGTGTGTGTGTGTGTGTGTGTGTGTGTGTGTTCAGCTCGCACACTAACCACAGCCATTGTTATGATAAGCAGAGACTGCAGCAGTATACGCATGCGCACACACACTTCACACACACACACTCGACAAACACAATAATGACTGACCAGTTACACACTTCAGCAGCAATCAGTGCTAAAAAGCTACAGAGAAAATCTCAGTCACAAACAACTGCAATCTCTTAAAGTGCACTTCCATCTAAACACGGTACACTAGAGTACACCGTATATTATATTATATTATATATATATATATATATATATATATATATATATATATATATATATATATATATTATATATATATATTTATTTATTTTTTGTATTTGTTAGGAGACCTGCAAAGCCTACATTGGTTTTATTAATAGTAATAACATAGTTATGTGAATATATAATAGAGTAATATAATAGTAATATAGTTAGAATATTGTCATATTATGTATATTAAATGTGTTCTAATAGCATTAATGTATATATTTAAAACAATTTATATATATTAAATTTTTCCTAGGATTTTATTTATATTTATATCCTATCTACTCTGTATGTTACACCACCCCACAAAATAATATCATCTTGAGGTCTTCTGTGATCTTTTGGGGCCAACGTATTAAAAAAGTCAAAACTAAAACAAAACTGTTTCACTGATTTGATCAACATTTTATTTTCACGCTATTTACCTACATATAAATCGCATATTAAGAGCTCCCCCCCACTCATCCGCCGGGCTTCTCTCTAATGCACCTGAACGTATGAGTTCCCAGCTGAACTACACGTCATCTTTAACTTTTATCTCAGCGGGATGCAAATTGTGGCACACGGGAACATGGGCACCCTGCTAATGTGTCATCCGATCTCGGATAGGTACAATGACACACAGAGATGTGTGACAAATGAAAGGGGGGAAAAAAACAACGTCAGTGAGGTATTAAGCTGCCAGAACAGCTCCTGTGCCCCTCGGCACCTCAACAAACGACGTCAGAAGGAACGGAATTCATCCGAAAAGTGCTCCCTCGATCGATTTGGACAATGGTACCAGAGCGGCACCGAAATCCGTTTGGCCGAGATGAGATCTAGTGATTTTGAAGGCCGTAGAATGTGATTTGCATAATTTTCATCCTTATTAAAGTGTTCAGAGAGCCCTCGAGCCCTGGTTATAAGGGGGTGGGGTCATGTTGGAATAGACCACCACGCCTGGATAGAAATATTTCATCAATAAAGTGATCTGTTATCAGAAATCTGGAGGAACATTTCAGTCCGAGGCGACCCGTGAAACAAATGAATAAATAAACACACCCTTCTGATTGCAACACAATTGCTTCTTCTTTTTATTCATCATCCATGTGTAGATGTTTTGTGCTGAAAATGACTCCAAAGTCCAGCACTACTTATTCCACTGTTATTACTCAAATCAGGTAATAAAACAACAAGTACTAAGGAATGATAATTACAGTGGTGTTGCACAGTTAAAACCTCAGGCAGGTGGGTTTCACGGGTAGATGTTGAGGAATGATAGGAATGAAACCTGGTTCAATGAAACAATATCAAGTAACACTGGAGCAGATGGTCTGCAAATGGAGAAATGCCTTGTCGTCAGAAAATATGTACTCCTCCAATACTTTTATTAAATATTCTAAAGCCACACTGTGCTAAATACACAGAAATAACTGCTTCGTTGGGATTGACTTGTACTCTATGTATTAACATATATGTTTAATAGCTACACACTTAAAATTTGTTCTTTATGGGTTTCCGATAAGGAAGCCGTGTCCTACAGATTCGACATAAATTATTTAAGATTGCTCTGTAACAGGACCAGCACAGAGTGTATGATTCTAAACTACAGTCCTGAATGCATGACATTTAATTTTTTTGCCTGGCCACCTAATATGATTCTTTAAGGGCAAAAAGTCAAAAACGACCACGTGAAATTTGACGCAACTTCACAAATTTGGCATTTAAAACTTGCAGAATGACACATTTGAAATACTAAAATCAATAATTAATCAGCAGAGAAAATTAGGGGTTTTAAGACACGGCGTAAAAGCAATAATAACTTAACGTCCTTCTAGCGGCAATGGATTCAAAGTTATAGAAGAATACGTAGCCCGAGGAGATCATTCCTTGTGATGCTGGTATTAAACAGTAACATCACTCAGTCCGATGATTCATGTCAGAGTATAAACAGCTCCTAAATTAATCCAGAACAATATCACGGCTCAGAATGTGAGTAAGATGGAAATGTGTGTGTTTATACATAGTGTATCTATAACAACCCTTCCCCTCCTGCTGTCACTTTAGACCTTTACACTCTCGCCTTCTTTCACGACAACTTATCCGTCTTTCTCTTTCTACACCATTCTTTCTCCAACACGGTGAACTCTGACCTGCGAGTTTGGGCTTTTTGACCCTGCATACCCTCCCTCCTTTTCTCTCTCTACCATGGTGTGTTGATCGTGGAGTGACCCAGTGTGTGTGTGTGTGTCTGTGTGTGTGTGTGTGTGTGTGTGTGTGAAACCCACATCACCATCCCCTCCCTATACACAGGAACATTTTTATGCTCTCCATATGGAAAAGGCTGGATTTGGACTTTTTTTTAACCAGGATGGAAAACTATAGTTATGATTTTGTTCCAAAAAAAAAACATAAAATGTGTAATAAATAGTTTTTACTTATTGTAAAGTTGCATGTAAGGCAGATTGTGTGTATGTGTATATGTGTGTTTATTTTTTAAGGAAAGACACAAAGTTGCGTTTTGTATCCGTGTGCAAAGCAGCACAAAAACACACCCGAAGGACGAGAAAGGGTAAGGAAGTAGAAGTAGAAGAAGAAGAAGAAGAAGAAGAAGAAGTAGTAGTAGTAGTCCTGGACTGTGATCGGACCTTTGATCGGAGTTTCTGCGTCCTAACCTACTTGATACAATGTTACTATTCGTGTATCGACCGAATTTCTGCCTTTGGCTCCACCGGAAAGACGTCCAGCTGCATCGGATACAATGTTATTTTTTTTCTTCCTTTATCAGACTCCTTGTTGTTGTTGCTCGACTGCACACCGCCCAAAATAAACATCCAGGATGTGATTTCATGCTTCTCCAATCCGAGCAGGGACGGACTGAGCAATGAGGTAACATAACACAACATAACATATAACACAAGATACAACATAACACACCACTAACTAACTAACCAACTAACTAACCATGCCAGGAAAGAATGCGCTCGCGAGACTAACTTGTGCCCCTGAAGCACATCTTCATGCAGCTGAAATAAAAAAACATGTAAAACACAAAACCCTAACCACCGGAAAAACCACAGACTTTACACTAAATCCCATTCAACAGGGAAACAAACTTACATTTTTCGACGCCCCTGCGTTGATCCGGCTTTCATACATCCCACCCGCGTACTTCCATTTGGTCTGATAGCTTCTAAGATTATTAGTAGGAAAAAAAGAGTATCAAGAGGTATATATCCGTAACACGGGGGTTGTTTTTAAAGCCTTTCTTAAAAACAAAACAAAATAAAAAAACTAAAAGAACAACAACAAAAAAGAGCAGTATTTGGTAGTAACGCAGGAGACTTGTCTTGGTTAGAAGGGAAGAGGAGAAAGCGGTGTTTGGCGACACCGAAGGAGGAAAAAAACCGTTCAGTCTTTATTCCTGCTAATTAGTTTCCTGCAAAAAATGGCTGGAATTAGCCCAGTGCGCATGCGCACTATTACACAGTCACGGCGGGAAGGGCTAATTAGCTCCTCCTGGATCAATGAGATTGTAGCGGGGTGGGAGGGGGTAGAATAAAAAGGGGGTGATGAGGGGGGGGTGAAGTGATGGAATTAGGCGTCTAATATTTTATTTTACAAAACAAACATGCAGAAAAAATGTACATCGATAAAGAAAATTGAGTCGAATGAAGGTTGCGTGATGATTTCACTAAACTAACACACTCCAAAGCCTGGATCACATCTCCTTCTCCATTTAGGGGTTTTTAATGATTGATTTCAATAATCGATATGTTCATATTGGTCAATAAATGGACACTTAACAAAGTGAACCAAAGCAGTGGACATGCCATGTTTATCTTTACTCGTATTTATATTGTAATAGTTTTTTTTTTTCAATCAGGCTTGTTATTATTATGAATATTATTATTATGAATATTATTACCAGACTAAAGCCAATGTCATTGCAACTGGACTCGATCAAATAAATCCATTATTAAATATAAAGGTCCAGATGTTTTATAAGGATGCAAAAATAATGATGTTAGATGTAATATTGGATGGTGATATCAGTAATGCGGAGGTTTGGAAGTGTAAAGTGTGATTATAAACATTTCTGTGTTCATCTGATATTAATTTTAATATATATATTGAATGTAATAATCATTTTGCAGCATATTTTAGTCAATTATTATGCTACGTTTTTTAAAATATGGGTGGAAAGAACAAAATATTAAGTTCATGGTTACAAATAAACAAAAATATAAAATTTAATACCGTTTTTTATGACGATAAATAACCAGATAAACGCTAGAAATGTATGATAATATAAATATATTGTGTATTTGTCAGGATGGATGGAAATATTGTGGAGATATTTACGCTGCTTCTTTCTTTTTCCTTGGACAATTTCACAATGTTGACTTTATATTTATTTTTATAATAATAATTATTATTATTGTTATTATTGTTATTATTATTTTATTTGCCATAAATTTTGCATTTATATCTAAAGCTTTGCACTACATGAATATCGTCTAGGGTCTAATTGTCTTTTTTTTTGCGCATATGTTTATATTGAATAATCAATCAGTGGCACGCGCATTCTATAAAAATCTATTGATTATCAAAAAAAAGGGGGGGGGGGGGAATACTGTTTACAGTGTTCTTTAATAAACAGAAAGAAATATTGCAGGCCTTCGTGCTCAGTATCCGCGTCCAAGAGGTGCAAAACCTGGTGCATATTTCCAAATGCGCAAAATGTTTTGCGCATCACACCATTTCATTATCAGCTTCTGACTTCTGGTGTGTGTGTGTGTGTGTGCATGTTTTTCTTCTTTTGACCCGGTTTTCCACTCGCCCAGCTTTTGTCATGATAATCCCTTTGTGCTGAAGTGCTCCAGTGTCCATCCTGCGCTTCTGCAGCACTAATTAAACTGACAATCTGTTACTTTTTCCATCGCAAAGTCACCACGAGTTTCTCTTTGATGGAGAGAAAAAAAATCCAGAATTAAACATAAAGTCATAAA
This sequence comes from Silurus meridionalis, assembly GCF_014805685.1. Classification (NCBI taxonomy): domain Eukaryota; kingdom Metazoa; phylum Chordata; class Actinopteri; order Siluriformes; family Siluridae; genus Silurus; species Silurus meridionalis. Next base: position 26,494,155 of record NC_060896.1, read on the forward strand.
GAAGAAAGCAGACACACTGTACCGACCCAAACCTTGATTCTGGTTCTGTGCACTATATTTTGCAACGCTTCTTTTCTTCTTCTTCTTTTCTTCCAGCATCTTGAATATCACTTTCTGATCACTTTTTATTTACGCAACTATTTATAACCTTAAAAACTACCCAATTTTCACCTCATGCAGCACGTGCATGCTTTGGAAAATTTCACATAAGAGTATATAAGCATTTTCTGTTTGATGCATCCTGAAACTACTCGAGATGCACACGTTTTTACGCATTTTCACGTCCTAATTTGTAACATGCGAAGGTGCACCTTCCTGATTCCTCCTTATTTTTGTGTTAAACTCCAATTTAGGGTGTACAATCCAGGTTCAATTATTCGTTATTGATTTTCTTTGGTTATTTATGTTGGTATATCCAGTGCATTAATGTTTTATCATTGCCTTTATTCTACTGAGAGATCCATGAGCTCGATTGAGTTCATTTCAGAAGACAATTTGTAGCCTACCACCAGCAATAAATTTACACATCCCTTGTCAAAATGGCTTGTAAAAATGTAGCTATTGTGTTACTCACTTAACAAGGGTCTGGACCATTCCACCCCACCCCATGGATACAGAGGGTCAATCACTCATATTGGAAAGATTATTTTTTTTCGTGGTAATATTATTGCATTATTTTAACCCAAAACAGAAAACTCACTGATTAGGGAACAGCATAAAATAATAATCATAAAAGACCAAAAATTGCAATCATACATTTGGATATTTGGTCATTCTTCATCCACTGTAGTCCGTTATATCCTACAGAGCAGGTCATGTGTTCCTGCAGCGCCCTCTATTGTTCAGTACAAGAACTGCAGGTGTTTTATTTCCCGCAGACAAAACGCGACAAATTATTTTAATTTAAACTCATATTTAATTTATTCCACCTAAGTAAATGTGAATATTTAAATATATTTCGTATCATAGCATGACCAGATAAGTTGTGAAAATATTTTCGCAGTTATTAGTTAAACCACTGTACAATTTACATTTTGTTCATCGGTTTATGTATAAAATTTTACCTGTAAGATTTGAGGATGTTTCTCTTTTATTTTAAATAAATGGAAATCTACTAAAGTTGTTTTAAATATTATAATAATACTAATAATATAATAAAACCTCAGCGATTTCACATATTCTGTACAAAACACCACTTTCAGAATATTTTACATGTAAAATTTTATTATTTTTAGAAACGTCCTACATGAGTTTTTGGAATTTTTTTATATCCTTTCATCAAGTATGTAGAAAGATCTTTTCTTGTGGTTTTACCATGCAGGAACCTTTAAGATTGAATGAAGGAACGTTTATGGACCATCTATCTTCAATATGCTGGAGAGTCTATTGAGATATTTGTGTGATTATTGAGCTTGTGCACATCTAAACATCTTAAAACTTCCCCATATTTATATTTACAGGTGCAACATTTATTAAAGTTGTAAAATAAGGATGAAGTTTCCACTCAAGTGACAAGTAAATACAGTTAATAGCATTGTGTGAGAGTGTAGAGATGTTTCTGATCATAGGAAAGGAAATGTATTGCTCCAAGTTTCATTTATATATGAGAAGGTGGATGGAGAGGAGTGTAAGAGGAGACATAAGACATATATGAGAAGGTGGATGGAGAGGAGTGTAAGAGGAGACATGAGACATATATGAGAAGGTGGATGGAGAGTGTAAGAGGAGACATGAGACATATATGAGAAGGTGGATGGAGAGGAGTGTAAGATGAGACATGAGATATATATGAGAAGGTGGATGGAGAGTGTAAGAGGAGACATGAGACATATATGAGAAGGTGGATGGAGAGGAGTGTAAAAAGAGACATAAGACATATATGAGAAGGTGGATGGAGAGCAGTGTAAGAGGAGACATGAGACATGTAAGAGAAGGTTGATGAAGACGAGTGTAAGAGGAGACATGAGATATATATGAGAGGGTGGATGGAGAGCAGTGTAAGAGGAGACATGAGACATGTAAGAAAAGGTTGATGAAGACGAGTGTAAGAGGAGACATGAGATATATATGAGAGGGTGGATGGAGAGGAGTGTAAGAGACGACATGAGGCATATGTTAAATAAATAAAGAAAAGAAAAAATGCAAACAAACAAACTTTGCAAGTGTGTGTGTTGGTGTGTGTGTGTGTGTGTGTGTGTGTGTGTGTGTGTGTGTGTGTGTGTGTGTGTGTGTCTGGAATGATGCCAGCTCTCCTCTTTGTGCCTTAAGGCTGTGATTCAATGATCTTTCTTGCAGATTTATGTAACACGAAGTAATTGGTCCTATAGGCTGACCCTCTCATATTCTCTCAAGCACATCCTCACACACACACACACACACACACACACACACACACACACACACACACACACACACACACACACACAGAATTCATCTGTCCACCCGTACCCATATGATCACTATGCATACATATGAATTCCTGATATATCCTTAAATTTTCCTGCATTATTACACATTTTTAGATTCTTTCTCATTGGTTTTATCATCATGCATGAAATTAATCAGCACAGAAATGAACACAATCTTTATAGTAATATCAATATATAGATTTCAAAAATGTAAATACAAATTTTAATATTTATTTTGCCCAACAATTATTTTAATTTAAATATTTAAAAAATGTCTGAAGAGAGAACATTTCAGTAAAAAATTATATTTGGGGAGTTCTTTTTACACGACAAAATAAATAAATGTTTAGTCTCCACAGTAAAGGCCAGACACGCTTTATAAATATGAATTAGATCATTCAGACAGACGGATAGAGAAAGAGGGGAAAAAGGCAGAAATGACACGTGACGCTCCTCCTCCACTGACCTTCACTGACCTTCACTGACCTGCAAATCCGACAGCGTGATACCAGATTTTATTCCCCTTTCTGTTCATTCAAAACGGGTTTCTGTCCCGCTGTAAATATTGGGAATTATTTACTTACACCAAAAACAATACCTAGATTTTTATAATTAACTTTAAAGGTCGGTTTTTGGTTGAACAAATCGGATGAAAATAAAAGTCGGAGAGTCGAAATATTTATTTATTAGACTTCAGAATATTGTAAATTGGATGAGTTTTCTTTATTGTTCCTATTTGTTGTCATTTAAAGAAGAAAATGTGTGCTGATTTATTTGTCTTTTGAAAAAGTTTTTCTTCATTATTATTATTATTATTATTATTGTTTTATATATATATATATATATATTATTAATCTTATTGTTGTTATTATTGGAATTCGCTCTGGATATGGGGGTCTTCAAAATACAATAAATGTGAATGAATTATTATTATTATTATTATTATTATTATTATTATTATTAATAATAATAGTATTATTAATAATAGTAATACTGATCCAATCTGTTGTAAATCTGTTTTATTTCCTTCTTTTTTTTAATGTACATTTTTTAAAACTCAGATTCTTTATTATTTCTTTCTTTAATTATTTCATATTTTATTATGTTTCTAATCTAAATATTATGTATTTGAGGTTCCTTTAGATTTTCGTATATTTTCTCCAATACCGTGTTCTTTAAACATCAGTATTTAAAAGGCGTTTTTTGCATATTCAATTATAATATTGTATTTTTTTTTTAAGGATTTCTATTGCCAAAAAAGCAGATGCAGATCCCGAACTCAAATAAAATCCTGTTATAACACGTTTATATATTAACAACATTCTGTCTGGGTTTTTTTTCCTTTTCTGAATCTGTTTTAAATCTGAAATCATCTGATGATCTTTTTGTTTTCCTTGCATGATAATAATAATCGTGTATGAGTAAATTGTTTTATGTAAATTATTGTATGTAAATATAATAATAAAAAAGTGTGTGTGTGTGTGTGTGTGTGTGTGTGTGTGTGTGTGTGTGTGTGTGTGTGTGTTACATCTGCAGTCTGCGTTGTGTGTTTGTTGGTGCCATTTGCTGGAACGTCGGTGTGAGATAAAGGTGAGAAATGAAGGTGTGTGTGTGTGTGTGTGTGTGTGTGTGTGTGTGTGTGTGTGTGTGATGAGAGTATGAATTGATGGGGATTGTGTTACATTTTCTATATTGTCGGTGTTCGTGTAATGTTTTAATATTATGATACAGTATTACTACAGAGACATATAAATCAACACACTTACCGCTGTGAGAGCTGCTCATCCGTGTGTGTGTGTGTGTGTGTGTGTGTGTGTGTGTGTGTGTGTGCGCGCGCGCGGGTGTGTACCCTAGGGACTCGTATACGGTGAACATGGTTCAAAGCCACTCGATGCTTGCTTGCTTGCGTGTGTGTGTGTGTGTGTGTGTGTGTGTGTTTGTCCCACTGCCAAGCTCCGTATGATTTAAATGTGAACAAGTTGTGTCCAATGGGCGGCACGAGCTCGAATAAAGCGCGTGCTGGAGTTCACCTCTGAACTCTGTTAATTATGTTAATGACACTTTCACTGCCTTAATTACACACTGATGCTGTTAATTACACACTTTACCCTGAGAGGCAGAGGGGCTTCTGAGGGGCTTCTGAGGGGCTTCTGAGGGGCTTTTGAGGTGAAGCCAACAGCAAGAATAATCTACTTATGTCTTATTACATACAATTATTGGCGGATGACTTCATGATTTCAGCAGAACAAAGAGAACAACAACAAGAATGATAAATACTAATAATAGTAAAAACAATTTTTATTATAATATGCAGTAGTATTTTCATTATTGCTGTTACTGTCAACAACAACAACAACAACAACAACTATTACTACTCATCAGAAAGAATTATAATATAAATTAGAACTATCGCTTTTAATACTACTATTATAAAAAATTGAAATAATAATAATAACAATAATAATAAATTATTATTATTAATAGTAGTTGTAGTATTTTGAAAATTGGTGTTATTGGGTACAAAAATGTTATTATTAATAACAACTACAAAAACAATAATAATGATAATACGTAATCAATAAACTGTATATCATAAAATTATTATTATTATTATTATTATTATTATTATTATTATGTAGATTGATTTACAAATTAACTCCAGTGTGACTGGTTGCAGTTTTCCTAGTTCTTTTAGTTTTAACCTTCTAATGAAATGAAAATATTTTACACACAAACAAACAAAACAAAACAAAAAAAAAAAGAGAACTGTATTCTGTAATTGTAGCAGGAGAAAATTATCAGCACCACAGTCTGCAGCTTCTCACTCCCAAACCCCAGATTGTAATGTGTTATTAAGCTGTGTGTGTGTGTGTGTGTGTGTGTGTGTGTTTGCATGGTAAAGCATTAATACAGGTTTAAATCCTGGATGAATTACTTCTGCTGTAGTGAGTGGATCAGACCTGCTCCTGCTCTGAAATCTTCACACCAGAAAGTGTTTCAGAAACGTGAAGAACGGAGCACCAAGATCACGTGATCAGATGGACTCGCTTTGCCCGAGGCGAGTCTGTAAGGGGGAACACACACGCACACACACACACACACACACACACACACACACACACACACACACGCGCACACACACGCACGCGCAACAAGGGCCAAGTTCATGGCCTTCAAGACTACAATGCCTTTGATTAACCTGCCAGACCCCCTCATGTCAGACTGTCTCACACACACACACACACACACACACACACACACACACACACACACACACACACACACACACCTAGAAAAATATTGCCTGAATGCATTTCCAATTTAGGATATTCTTATATGCATACTGAATTATTATTTATAAACAAATTATTTAAACAGAAAACTACCTTAAAAAAAAAAAAAAAAAACTTCATAAATTTCGTTTTTAGATCATGAAGAAAAATCTAAGATTGTATAATTATAAAATAAAATAAAATAAAATAAAATAAACAAAGATAGAATTTATAGCTGTGTGCCAAAGATAAATCTTGGTTAGTTAACGGCGTGTAGTGACAAATACCGCCATCTGCTGGTTAAAGTCAGTCAATGCAGGAGAAATGCAGTTAAATATAATAATAATAATAATAATAATAATAATAATAATAATAATAATAATAATAATAATAAAAAAAGTAGAATATAATCCTGTGGTTTCAATAAGGATTTGTACACCCACACACACACACACACACACACACACACATCCTGGTGAGTCGTAAACTGTGTCCACAGTTGTTCATGTAACTGATAAAAATGTTATGCTTCTTCAGGTTATAGGTTTCTTTAGGTTATATAAACACCATTGTTTTTAAAAATAAGATTATTTAAGTATACTAGCAGAATGGTAGTAGATCTAAATGGGTAACTGGAAACTAAATGTTTTTTTTTTAACCAATCACGTTACTCTTTTGTCTTACAGAGTTGAACCTATACTGAGGGCTGAATGTGTTAAATGTAGGGTGGCAATAATTATGGAGCTGACTCTATACTATATATTCAATGTAATTTATGTTTATTTGTGAAGCGCTTCCAACAATATACATTGTCTCGAAGCACTTTTACACGGATAATGTGGTGATAAAGAGTGAATATGTTCTTTATAAGTGTAAGTTTATCCCTGATGAGTGAGGCGGTGGCGACTGTGGTGAAGGTCAAACTCCCCGAGATGGCATAAAAAAGAAACCTTGAGAAGAACCAGACTCAAGAGGGAACCCGTCCTCATCTGAGTGGAACCCAATGTCCATTTATTACAGATAAACCATGTTGATGTGTGCAGTGATGGTGATCAGATGCAAACTGCAGTCCTGATTCAGTGTAGCAGACTGTTGACACTAAGTCCAAATCCATCCTCAAAGCTCCTGTAATTTCATGAAGCTCAGGGCTGTAGAGTGAGAGGCCTCCAATCGAAGAGAACCATACTGTACATATTATTTGTAAAGTGCCAGTAATTACAGAGGGGTCCCCATGAAGAAGGGGTCCAAAACTTTTTGTGACGGCCACATAATTGTTAGTTTCTTTAATATGGGTCTTGAGTCGGTCTGTAACAGAAAATGACATCTGAGTAACTACCAGTGTTACAGAGGAGATTAAAATGTATTTTTACAGTTATTTAGACAATAATGGCTGTATTTTGAGTTCTTTTCATTGGACAGTGAATCTGTACTGCTACACAAGCTGCACATTAATACTCTAAAATATATCCACGTTTCATTTCTATAGTATTGTCTCTTGAGAAGATTTGAGAAGATTTGAGAACAAGCCATAGTTTGGGGGACTCCTGCTATAGTGTGTAAGTGTACGGTGCCAATAATTATGGAGTCGACTCTAAGACTGTGTACTGAATGCGTTGTGTTCAAAGCACCGATGCAAAAATCAGACAAAACCAAGAAACCACAAGTAAGAAAAAGTGAATATTGTCTTATTAAACTCACAAATCATAATCTGTACAGACAATTAAAAAAAATCCACCATCTGCTCAGTTTGTTTCATCTCCATTTTACACGGAAAAAAAAAGTCACAGCCAGAGCTTTTTTTTTTTACAGGCTGGTTTAGGTCATGTAAGCACTTCTGAATAAAACTCGACACAGTACAAAAGAAAGAAAAGGAAATGAAACGTTTTCAGTCGTTACAAACGGAAACGAGAATCAGTGGGATTTCCAGTTTGGGTTCCACAGTGTACTTCATCATCACTTCGTTTTTATTATTACACATTCTTGCACTTGATTCTGCGCACTTTCAAACATTGTGTGATCATACTCATCATTGCACTTTAGAGTTTTAAATGGGAAAAAACTAACAAAAAACTAAACAAAGCAAAAGTGCACGAGTCTGTGTCAGAAGTCCGTCTCCAACCGTTTGAGGAAAAAATAACCAGAGTAGAAATAAAATCAGAATTTCAAATATTTGAGGGGAAAAAAAAATTTTTTCCGTACAATCATGACCTTTATGTACAATTTAGGCAGGACATTTTATCTACAAAATATAGGCATGTACAGTAATCAGACTTCAGAAACCTAAAACAATCAACAAAAAAACGGGGCCGTCTACAGAAGATCTAATATTTACAGAACACCACCAATTATTTGTCTGGACGACATGAAAAACCCGTGTCATCAGAACAAGAAGAATCCTCAAACTGCTTATTAAAAAAAGGGATAATGGAGGAATAAACTGTGTAGTTGGGAAAAAGCTCAGAGAATAAAAATCACATTTTTATGGGCATGAGATTAGACTTTTCCAGTCATTTGTACTCGTTTCCCAATGGAGGAATTGGACGTCTTCATCATGCTGGAACAAGTTTTGGTCTAATAGTGTTTAATTTCCATGCCATCACATCCAATGTGCACAAAGCCAGCTCCATGGAGATATGCTTATATGGGTTTGGAGTGGAAGATCTCCAGCTATAGAGCTCTAAACCCTATTGAACATGTTTGTGATGAATGTGAACGCTGAATGCACCCCAGATCTCCTCACCTTCTTATCTTCATCAGTACCTGACTTTACCAACACCATGGCAGCTGAATGAGCACAAAATCTAGTGGAGGTTAATATACCAGCAAATAAGTTCTTAATGTGGAATGAGATGCTCAAAAAGCTCAGGAAACGTATGCTCAGGTGTCCATAAACTTTTGCCAAAATGGTGCATTAAAACTGCTCCAAATACCTTCAGATAAAATGTTGATGTAATTCTTATATATATATATCTGGCCATATTGAGGAAAGTGTGATTTTTGTCCAAAATTCTTCAAAAAGGTGAGATGATATTGCACATGATACTGCTCCCAGTGTCCTTACCCTCGGAGAAGATCCACAAATCTGCATCTTGAAAATGTGATATTCAGCAGATTCTGGTCTTGTTGATGCCGTTGTACAGAAGATCAGGAGATTCTGGTTTTCACTTAAGTGAACCTCCAGTTCCACATTTCAAAGATAAATTTGTCCCACCCACCACCACCACCACCACCACCCCAACACACCTTTTGTCCACTGTATATTCATGGGGAGGAAAAAGTTTAATTTTGAGAAAAAGAAGAAGAAAAATGTAAAAGCACATAAAAAAACAACCCTAGAATTCAAAGTGCATCACAAATAATCAGGTGATCGTTATATAAATGTGTCAAACAGCGACCTCTAGTGTTCAATATGGACAGCAGTTCCCAGGGTCAGTATAAAGAACCCCTTACACTGCAAAAAGGCCATATTCTGATGGATAATGCAGAAGAAAGGTGCACATATTTATACTTTCTGTGATGTCAATTAGGCAAAACAAAGCTGCTCATGAATCTTTCCCACATATTGTCGTATCCTGTCGCCTTGAGCACCGGGTGAACTGCTGAAACGAGCTCTGGCAAAGCAATGTGAGAAGCTGGTGGATGGACTGAAGGAAGCATGGGATAAAGGAAAACATCAATTAAATAAAAGAATATACAATAAATAAGATCCCGGGCCAAAAAGGATGCAAGAATTCAATCAACATTCAAAGAAAACTCTGGAGTTTGTCCTCATCCGAGATGGAAATTTGGCTCTTTTTTTTTTTTCTTTTTTTTTTTCTTTTACAGACAACACACACCTATAGGTTTGGGAATAAATTCTAAATAGGTAGTAACTTTTTCACAACAATCACTTGGAAACTAAATAAAAAAGAGAGGAATTCCCACGAAAAGAAACCCCTGGTAGATAAAATCGACCATAAAAAAAATTGTGTTTTTAGATCACAAAACCAAAAACCAAAGTGAGTTTCTCTTTCAACTTGAAAGTGGAAAAAATATATTTTAGAACCATTTCCTCTGAGAACCCGAACTCTTCATGAAGGTGCTTGTGTGGATTGAAGGACTGGATGAAGCAACCAGAGTAGAAATTCTCCAGATTTAACTCTATTGTGTGAGTATACAGTATAATCAACTCTTTCCCAAAGCCTTAGCTTCAGAAAGACAATAATTCACTATGTATGTGTTTTATAAACAGTAATAATCTGTCTCTCTATATATTTATATAGATTATAAGTTTCTTCATAGGCTACTGAACTATTTGAAAAATATCCCATGATCATCGGTCCACATTTTCACATGAATATATATTTCAAATAATTTTGTTTACATGTTAGGATCCAGTGGTTTGGGACAGCGAAAGCCCTTATTTATACTATTTGTATACTATTTTTTAATAATGAAACCATATGGCTGTTCTTCTGAGAGGAAAATGGGCATACACTGCTTCAGAGTGCTCAAAATCCTAGAAAAAAAAGGGGGTTTGAGAAAATCTGTGACCAACATGGCATGTCGTTTGCACAATCAATTAAGCATTCGATCAAAACCCTAGGAAAAAAAACAAAACAAAACAAAGAAAGCACAGAGTAACATACCAGAACGCTTGAGTCCGTTCAATTCTGATGTGCATTCTGGGACATTCACAGCAGGGGGCAGCATAGAGCAGAACAAGCCCCCGATCCTACCACCACGAGTTTACTTACAGCGTCCCATTCATGGATGGTAAAGCAGGACACTCAGGTCAGTGTTTTAACGATGGTTAAGTGGTGAAAAGTTTCGAGGCCTTCCTCCTTTTTGTCTGTTCTTAAACGAGTCTGAGATGTATGAGGTCAGGATCCAGGCTCTACCTGTCCTTCAGCTCCCGTGTCACACGTTTAGTGATGCGGCCACACAGCAAGCCGACCAGGAAGAGTGCACACACGGCCAGCGCCACCACCAACAGAATGTAATTCTTGGACGGTGATATCATCACCTGGAAGGCCAGATCTGCAAAATCTTCAGCTGGGGCCACCTGAGGAGGAAAAGATTTGTGAGCTTGTAAAATCGTTATGGAGGAGTGGAAGAGGATCCCAGCAACAACCTGTGCAGCTCTGTCGAACTCCATACCCAGCAAAAAATATGCTCACACACAATATTCACACTTTGGACGCTTTCTGTTCACTGAGGATGAACTCACTTTGGTTGCCAGTTATTTAGACAATAATGGCTATATGTTGAGTTCTCTTTAGAGGACAGTGAATCTGTACTGCTACACAACCTGCGCATTGACTACTCTAAAATATATCCAAGTTTCATTTCTATTGTATTGTTCTTTAAGATTGTTCCATGTAATAACTTTTGTGAGATCCTGAATGGATTCTATATATTTCTGTAGACAGCATAATCCATAAGCACATAAACCAGAACCCCCTTCACACCCAGGGTCCATGTTAGTGTTTCAAAATGGTCCAAATTAGCATCTGGAAAGTTTTTTCTAAATGTGAGAACAATTTATAACATGTAAGCTACCGGGGTCTCTAATGACTCCACCTCTTCCTACATATAGAAGTCTTTTCCTATAAGTGTCTATAGTTTCAACATTAGCTGGATATTAATAGAGCACTGAGCTTTAATGAAGCTTGAGCGTGTGGTGGCCTGGGAAAAAATTAAAGTTGGATGTCTGTAAAAATTAAGATAAAATGGCCAAATATGATATTTCATTGTTTTTAATGCTAGAAAAAAGATGTAGTCCCAGACTTACGATGGAGATTCGTTGTGAAAACCCTATCGTGAGTAACCTGGCCTACAGAGGAGTCTTTAACAGTGGTAATCAGTATAAGGAAGTATACTGTAATTTGTTAATAATGATCATATTACAGTACATAATTTACAGTACCGTAACGTATAAACTTTACAGTATGTATGTATGTGACGGCGAGCGTGTGGACGAGCGCTGGTCCGCGAGTGAAGGGCGAAGCTGGACGCGCTCTGTTATTATTATATTATTATAAAATAGGTCTTTTATAGGTCCTATTATAAAAAGAGTTTTCCCAGACTGACCCCATTTCCTCCTCACCTTCATATGCACACTCGGACCTACCTTAGCTGCATAACTCCACATATCTATCCGGTCTTGCAGTCTCTTCTTACACTCAGGTTGCAGTCTCACCCGCTTGTCCTGGAGAGCCTCGATCAAACAAGACATCTCTGTGAAATGAGGTGGAACAATGAGAAATTGAGTCAGGACACCAGATTCAATATCACCGATCACAGATAAATCTATCTCGCACTCACGTCGGCCTCGGCCGGGGGGTATCGACGCGCACTGGTGCTTCAGGTCCAAAGCGCAGGCTGTGTGCAAGACGGGATCGACGAAAATGTCTGCTTTGCTCTCCTTGAGCATGTTCAAGACATCCTAGACAGAGAAGTAGTGAATAGTGAAAAGTAAAGAATGTAGACGTGAAAATGTGTTTTCACAATCAAATATTCAGCGATATATCAAAAGACTTGTTCTAGATTGTGTTCTAGACAGCACTGGTCTGAACAAGTACACACTGGGAACTTCAAAACTGCTCTCATTGCTTGAACTTTACTTTCAACCCGGAGGCTGGGCACTACACGAGTGTTTTTCACTACACAATGGGTGTTATTTTATTCAGTGGAGAACGAGGATGTTGAGGACGCATTAAAAGTGCAGCGCTGATTTTCAGACAGATTTAAGACGCCGTTCGCACTTTTCCCCCCATGAGTTTTTTTTTTTTTCCACCCTCTAAATAGAAGAGCGGATATTACATGCACTCTTTGAGAAAGTGGTCACATGGCGGATGCAAGACGGTCCCTTTTGAAAGCGTTCCTTGTGATAGACAGGAGAGAAAAGAAAAAAAACTACTAAAGTGCTTTTCCAAAGTTACAGAACAGTTCTAACTTTTTTGAAAAATGAGTGACGAAAGAAAAAAAAGCATGAAGAGAGCGGGAGTGGATTTTTTTTCCTGCACTACAAAATAAATAGAAACTCACTTATACTGAAAAACAGAGCGCCATTTTTGCGGAAACGTTCATTTTATTAAGCGCAAACTAACGTGAGATCATCACACAAGCTCTACAGATGCATTAGTAGTAGTTCCGGTTGAAAATGTATCGCATTATATAACTACGCTTGTGTATTTGCATCACAGGACTTTAGTGAATAAAGAACTCATGATCGTATTTCTGCGTGCTTTTCTTGTTTCTTACCTTTTTGCAAATGTCATGTTTGAGTTTCAGCAGGTTGGTCTTCAGACATTCCTCCACCTGGCCTGTTTGTTCTTGTGCAGCAGCTTCTTCTGCACATAACTCCCTAATCTACAACACACACAAAAAGAAATAAAAAAACACCAAGGCACAAGAGAAGCAGTGAAGTGAGGAATGGAGTTATTTATACAGAGATCCATCATATCCGGTTTCTTCAGCATGTTTGGCTTCGACCCCTAAATGTGACATATAGTCCTTATGAAACTTGATGCACCAGCAGTTCCTCGTTTCTTTCTGAAAGATTTGCAGAGGAATTCATGGCATGCTAAAAGGCATTAATTACACTGGATTAATGTGTGGGTATGGGGAAAGGAAAAAAAACCTTCACTACACTGCTTTCACAAGGTTTGATCCTGTTCCTGAAGACCTGCCCTGTGTGGATTCGCTTTAACGAGCATCAGAGGTGGAGTTACATGAACATCAGAAAATTAAGACCACAATTACAATTATTTAAGAATTTAAGACTTTTTAAGGCCTACAATTTGCGTTTTTAGATTTGAGACTTGCGGAAATCCTTTATAAAGTCATTTCCTGATCACATTACTGAGGATTTCACCATATCAACAATTAAAATCCGTTTGTGAGGATCTTCTGTACGAATCCGTCCGAGTTGTTACTACTGATGCATATGTTGGAAAAAGAACCTTTTCATTTCTTAAAACGAGCTGAATTTTCATAACCAACTGATGTGGTCTGATAAACGAGGTCCATTGTCTTCACTAAAGACTGATGAGCAAAAATCTAATGAAAGTTTTCACACGGTTTTATTTTTTTGTTGTTGCCACATTTCCTATGTCCCTACTGAAATGTAATGTGATCTCTCCACACACCAAAGTGCAATAGTCTCTTTAATAGGCGTTCGGTGTGCTTTTGTAGGACGCGAGGAGAACAGCTCGAGGTGTCTAAAAGGCCCTTGCTGTCTCCTCATTACTTCCACTCAGGTGGATCTGTTCATGGCAGGAGGAAGCTCATTAACACACTTCACACTCTGGGTGATAAGTGCTTTTTCCAACATGGTTAAACTATTTTTTTTTATTAAGTCTTCGCATAAAGAAGAAGAAAAAAAAAAAGCCAGCAGCCTGTCTGCCGACGTGGGCAATCGTGCTCTAGCGTCCGTCTCTAATGAAAGCAGTGGGCGTTATGTGAGCGCTCGTATTGCTTTAGAGCCGGGATAAAACGCGTGAAATGTGCACGCCTCTCGCTCACCTCCTTACTGCAGTGAAGCTGAAGCTGAGGATCCAGTCTGTAGTCAAGAGCCGACTCCTGCAGGATCACCCTGATCTGGTCCTCACAGTCTGAAGACAGACGCTGGCGAAGAACATAATGTTTAAACCATGAGAAAAGTCTCCATATAAAGGTTATGATTATGCAAAATTTCTGAAACCGGTAGTAGGATTTTAGTATCAGTGTCTTGTTTTGATTTAATATTCACAGTTTAATTAATAGTAAAACAATTAACAATCTAGCACAAGATTCCCACCCCAAACAGATGTTATATAAATCGTTATAAAGCGAAATATTTTTCTATACTTTAAAAAAAATGTATTTACTTAATTTTTTACCCCTATATTCTATTAGTTATTTATTTTATTCTCCGTCGTAAAAAGCATTTCACTGCATGAATGTGTATGTGACAAAAAAAATGTGAATTCAGATCATGACAAGTGCAATAATGAGCTCATTCAAGTGACACTGCAAACGAATGCATTTTATTCAAATTTCCTAAATACTTCTACAGAATCAGAGTGATTAACAGCTAATTAACAGCTCGCAATTCCACTTGCCAAAAAAATTTTCCCTTTATATATTCAGTACCTGATCGGCATACTTGAGCTTGAGACAGGAAATGACCTGGCCCTCCAGTTCAGTGTCATCGGTGGCCTTGCTCACGATGTTCTGACAGAATTTGGGAATATCGGCCTTGCAGGCCTTCCGTAGCACAGGATTAAGTCTGTAGTCTAAACGCCAGGAACAGAAGAACAGTGAAAGAAGCCTGGGATTCACACACACCACGTTATCTACATAAGCAACCTTGAATGAAGAACGTAACAAAAATTGAAAAGGTTTTATTTTTGTATTAATAATCTATGATGATCTGCTTTAGTCCATCATTACTTCATCAAACTACTTCTGCATTATTGTAGCCAAAAGCCCTATTGGATAAGTTTATCAGGGGCACATGTTATATTTTTTATTTTTTTTTTATTTTTTATTATTATTATTTAAAATTTTAAATAATTAGAGGTTAGAAAATAAATTTGTATTTATATTTTGTATCCTTTACATCAATAAGTGTATTATTGAAGTTTTTATAATACGCTAAATAATTATTTATTTTTTTATACGGAAAATGTCACCACAGATAAATAAATAAATAAATAAATGGATAAATAAAATGTGGTGGAAAATGTGTTCGTTTTCACACAAACACCACGGGTTACCTAAAGTATGAGATGTTTGAGTTGATGTTTCTAATACAGATTTCAAAATCATTCCATCGGCTTTGATCTTTAATGTGTAATATATTGATCTCTGCTCTTCACTCACCTGTGCTCTGAGTGATCTGTCTCTTGGTGATCATCTGCTTACACTTGGGGTCCATTAGCTCACTGTTTTTGTTCTGTTTCAGGCACTGCAGCATGTTCTTGGCATCAGACTCCGTACAAAAGCGCTGACACAAGGACGAGAGGTGGACAGGAACATTAGGAGAACATTAAACAGGAAGAAAAAGATTTGTGTAGCACACCTTTTGTTCGTTCATTATCTTTTTAATAGTGTACCTTTCTTTACCTTTCTCTAAGAGACTCAGTGGAGGAAGTGTATGAAGAACTGCTGAATGTTTCACTCACCTTAATCATCTGCTTGCAGACTCTCATTAACTGGTAGTCCAGCTCAGGGTCCATCATCTCCATCTCCTGAAGCTTAAACACCTTCTGATGGCATGTGTGAGACAGCTGCTCTTTATTCTCCTTCAAACACTCGGTGACCTGAGAAAAGGAAAAGCAGCAGAGGGAGACATGACATCTTCGTTCGTTTATCTTCACTGAGTAGTGGATCTGGTCCGGGTGACACATTCATTTACATGATGTTTCTGACCTCGGGGACAGTCAAAGAATATCCAAAAAAACCCACAAAAAAGCCAGAAAGACATTGGGAAAACATGCAAAGATACGCTACAAGGCATAATCAGTGTATCACAGAGCACCACACACACATTCACACAGCTAGGAGTGATTTAGACTTACCTGAGCGTTGCCGAATGAAACGGAAGAGCACCATCTCTCGATATCCTTCTTACATGCATTGTGCAGTTCAGGATCTAGTCGAACGTCTTCTGACTGCAAAAATACATAAAAGAAGTGACAGCTCTTTTACTTGGAGTGGAAGAATGACTGTATGCTCTTGGCTCCAGGGCGAACGAGTGGCTCTGGAAAGTTATTGGATATATATATATATTATACACACACACATACATACACACACACATATTTCCAGTCTGAATGGTTGGAGGAACAATGCTGTTCTGTGGTTAAACATTTGTGGTAATCGTGTTCACTCAATAGTATGATGCTGACCCCATTAATCACTGTATATGGCTCATGCCTGGACAAGCGATTTCCGCAATTAAGGTTATTAAATTTGAGAGCAGCGAAAGGATTATTAAATAATTGCCCAGTCAAAGGTATTTAAAGCTCTAAATGTGCAGTATCCGTGACCTGATGGCGCACTGGATATTAGAGGTCGAGCGTTTAATCAGCACCGATAGTTGATTGCTGGAACGACAAAAACAAAAAAAAAAAAAGGGGCAGAAATCGCAAACGATAGTTTTTCCAGGTTTCGGTCTGCTGTCATTATGAGAGCGTCGTCTAGATGCGAATCACTGATGCCACATGCTCTTTGTTTTTTTTTTTTACATGAGACTGCGCGCTGCACGAAGAGAGCTATATCATATTTATAATTTAGGTCATTATTAGGGCTGTCAATCAGTGAAAATATTTTAATCGCATGATTGCCATGAGTTAAGTTGTTATTAATTGCAATTTAAATCCCACATTTCTGTCTGTTCTAAACGAACCTTAAACGCACACTTTTCAGGCTTTTTATACTCTAATCAACATGCGCATGGACAAATATTGATGCTTTATGCAAATGTATGTTGATTATTAGTGAAACCAAACTCAACATAGAGCATGAAGACAAAATATTTTGTAAATGTTCGAAAGTAATTATGGTGTTTTAAATTATGTAAATCATCAGGACACCAAACTGAACTTCTGCCATGTTTCCACACGGACGGTTTAAATTGCCGGAGTTTTTTATTTTATTTTAAATATATAAAAAAAAAAGAAGTACGTGAATAAATGCGTGACAGGGTGGTATGGAGACGGATGATCCGCTGTGGCGACCCCTAATGGGAGCAGCCGAAAGAAGAAGAAGAAGTGTTGCGACCGAGCTCTAATGGATACCACGCTGAATACAACATAAGCACAGCATCTTAATGGCACGCTGCCACTGTTGGGCCTCGAGCAAGACCCTTAACACACTCTGCTCCAGGGGTGCTGCATAATATCACCCATGACCCCAGTTTTCTGACAAGATGAGATATGCAAAGAATGAATTTTCACTGTGCGTCAGTATATTGACCATTAAAAGGTCATCTAACTTTTTGTTTGTTTTTAAAAACACTTACATTTAAAACTCCTCTTTTACCGACATTAAAGAGGCACTAGTGCACATTTCTCACCATGTCCAGCTCTTCCACCCGGAGCTGTCTGCGACACTTCAGGGACACCCGATGATCCTTCACGTCCTGGAGAGTGTCGTTCCTCACTGTGGTGCTCAAACAGATCACTACATCACCTCTGGAGGAAAAGTAAAGAGCATAAGAAGGACAAAGAAATGGCGGAGTCGTGCAACAGAGATAATGAAGACACACACACACACACACACACACACACACACACACACACACACACACACACACACACACACACACACACACACTTGTCTTACGATCCTTGTAAGAACATTTCACTGACATAATAAATAATGTAGCTAATTAATGCAATCCTATATTAATAATATTTTCCTAAAATTGGTGACTAAACAAACATTTTGGTTCTTTTCAGGGGGGGTTTTTTCCAGCAAAGACAAAAATGTCTATTGTTCTTTAAAAATGTTCTAAAAAATCGAAAACCAGCCTTTAACCAAACTACTAAATGAAAAATTTATCCGGTGCTTTTTCCTGCATCTGGCATCTGAATTGCTGTAAAAAATAAACCATTGGTTAAAGGGGATGTGAAACAACAGAAGGAGAGAAACATACTTCCTTTTGATGTTAGGGCACAGTTTGAGGACGTCCTCCTTGCAGGCCATCTTGAACTTATAGGAGAAACGGAAGTCCTTCAACTGAATCTGGGAAAAGCAAACGCAAAGAATGCATTTATTCTTCAAACATTGTTTACTCATCTTATTGTTTAATCAGCCTAATTTGTGGCTTAAAGAACAGTGCAATAGACACGGACCTAAATTAATCGCGGACTGCACCAAATCATCTTTCTTACGCTTTATTTTCTTTCCTCTCGAGGAATTGTCACTTTTAGATTTAAAGCACTAGTTAGCGCTTCTACTACTAGAATAATAATTAGGTACCACGATTTGCAATACACTTGATGGCGCTGAGGTGTGAGGGTAAATGCTGGCACAGGTTTCACGGTATGAGTAGGTGTAAGAGTTTAGGATTAGTGTGATTTTAGATTTAATTTATGCAAATGATATGCGATAATCAAATGATATGATTATTTTGCAATTAATGCACAATATATTTTTTTTTATCAGCTACCGTTTGCATGTGGAGGTGTTTTGATGATATCCTATTCTTAAAAGTAAAAAATCCCAATATATCGGCTTGCTTACAGTATCGCGATGTGCAGAAACGTATCGTATCGCAATCCCTGTATTCTTGCCGATACACAGCCCTATTATTTCTATAATCTTTTCCATTATTTTACAAGATCCAAATTGAATCTTTGTTTAATCCATTCTGATGTCTGATCCATGATTGGTAAGACCAGTGAACTTAAAGCGAAGTGAGACTTTGATGCATTTTCTGTAAGATTTTAAATGGCAGGATCATTGTTCCTTCCATCATCCACAGTCCATCATTGCCTTCTGCTTTGTGATAATATGAAAAACAAATTTAAAACTGAACCTAACTGATTAATAGACTGATCTTTTACGTGGCATGTTGTGCATATAAACATCCAGCAGCCTGGTGTCTTACTCCACATGTACGAGCTTACCAGCTGGAAGTGCGTCACTCCTACAGCACACTTATCGTTCATCTCCTTCTGATGCTTGTTCTGCACCAGGCACTCCATCAGATCCCCAGTGTCCAACTGATTATCAGCCATGTCCTATAAGGGGGAAAAAAGCAGCGACAAGACGACCTGAATTTTAAACCGAAATACACACATTAATTTGTTCCTCGTCTCTTGGAACCGATCTTTCAGAACCGACCAATCGGGTCACAGCTCAGGGTGCGAATGAAAATAAGCAAAATGTAAGTTTCAGTCTTTTCAGGCTTTCAGTCCAAAAATGTGATGTGCCAAAATGATAATTTACTGTACAGTATGTGTATATACATTATATGGACAAAAGTTTATGGACACCTGAGCATAAGATTAATTCTTTCTATACTGTATATCTCATTCCCTATTTAGTGTCCTCCACTCTTCTGTTCCACTAGATGTTAGAGTGCGCTCGTGGTGATTTGTGGAGAACAATTCAACCACAAGGACGTTAATAAAATGAGGTACTGATGTAGTGTAGGTGAGAAGGTGAGGAGGGTGGTTGGGGTGCAGTCAGGGTTCCCCTACATGTTCAATAGGGTTGGTGCTCTATAGCAGGAGATCTTCCACTTCAACTCATGTAAAGCAAAATCTTCATGGAGTTGACTTTGGCTTTGTGCACAGGGGTATTGTCATGCTGGAACAGGTTTGGGTCTTCTATCTCATGTGAAGGGAAAATGTGACGCAAACGCATCCAAACACGTCCAATATAATTGTCTGTAATTTGGCAAAGAACCACATATGGATGAAAGAGTCCAGTGTCCCAATACATTTGTCCATTTCCTAACATGACCAAACACACTGCGTGCAGCTTGTTTTGTACGCAGGAAAACCCCTAACATGAGTGCAACTGAAGTAAACAAACAAAATTCAATTAACTTGCAGTAAAGCAGTAGGAGCTTCACTCACGTGGCAGTGGGCCTGGATGACCGGTTCACACGCACGCATCAGCAGTGCTTCAATCTGGATGTCCTGCGAGAGAATTCACTTTAATATATATATATATATATATATATATATATATATATATATATATATATATATATATATATATATATATATTTAAAATGAGACAATTGGGTTCCATAACCCTTAACTGAATCCATTTTAGGCTTTAAGAAATATTTATAAGAAAATATATAATATAAATCACCTCTAAATTACTAGAGACTATTAAAATAAATCAATACAGTTATAGAGTATTTGTCACTCAATAAATAATAAATATAAATAAATATATAATTTAAAAAAGCGTGTATATATTTGTGTATATATTTATTCAAATTAGTGCCGTTATTTAAAGTGGTTTAGTAAAAATTACATTTACTACATACACACACACACACACACACACACACACACACACACACTATACAGTAAATATATTTTATATATTTTATATATAACATTTTAGCATTTTGGGACATTATATTTATTTTATATTATTTTTAGTCCTACTCATAGATAATCCATTACATTTTTTTTAATTTATAAAAAAAAAACTACAAATAAATAAATTAAAAAAATCAAGATTTGCATATGGATAAATTATGCACAAAAAACTTAATAATAATAATACAAAATAAAAAGTTTCTACAAATAAACCTGGGAGCATTATACACTTCTACAGGGTTCGTGCGCATTGTCCTTCACTGAAGTGTAGGAAAAAATAGCTCTACTCCCTCACCTCGGACTCGAGCTCGGTCAGGTTTCCCACCACATCCCTGCAGTCTGCCATCAGATCCTCCAGATGATCCTGTAGGCACTCCAGCTCCTGAACAGAGCAGAAGAGAGAAGTTTGGATTATATATTCCTAAAGTTAAAGCATGATAGCACAGAGGATGCACAGATGAATAGTTCATGGTGCCACAGACACGTTTACAATTTTTCTTCCACATCTCAGAGTCTGAAGCAGCCTATGTAGTTGCCAGAGCAACCTGAATATTTTGGGTTAATAGAGCCAAAGATCGCACCTTATTTGTCATTTTTGTGAGTTTTTGAGAACCGCATGCGAAACATCATCCTGTCGTGTCTTCTTGTTTGTGGTTCTCCCCTCATTTAAACAGACAGAAGCCTGGTCTTGTGTGAATAAAAATAACTACCTAGGAGCTTTGCCAAGACGCCTGCCAAGCAAACAGACTTGAACAGAACAACTTGGGTTCCTCTCATTTGTTGTAGCGAGGAAATAAACAAGCAGTGGCTCGTCCTGCAAGGCCACAAAGCGTATGTGTCGCCTTTACAGAGTCTGAAAGACGGATGTGCAGGTTGACGCGAGCTGATAGTGCTGCATATGCTAAAGACCAAACAGAAACATCCACACAGAGTTTCTACGCTCTTCATGCTTCACACACCTGACCGGTATCTGTCTTTTCACTGCACCACTTTCCCAGGTCAGTCATGCAGCGTTTCTGGAGATCTGGGTCCAGCTTTACATCCAAAGCCCTCTGATGCAAGATCCTCTGAACTTCCACTTTACATTCCCTCGTGAGCTAGAGAGAGAGAGAGAGAGAGAGAGAGAGAGAGAGAGAGAGAGAGAGAGAGAAATCATTTTTTTGATCAGTTTTAGACCCACAAGCAAGACAAGCGAGTACACGGCCAATTACATGAATTTTGGCAAAACAAACTGAACGCAGCAGCATTTTCTGATATGATTTATTGATTTTATGGCTTTGGGGATTAATTAACCGATTCCATTATTAAAATTACAGATCGTGGATTGTCTGTTGTTTATCATTATGTCCTTTTTACATGAAGTGCAGTCGCAGTTTAGTTCTGGACCGAGCTGCAGAATTCAGAACGGCCACAATACATGTGAACTTGAAGAACTGTATTATTGCAAGTGTGTAGGCATTCACCCGTCTTCCCTGCTCTTCTGTCCGGTAAGCATGGCGATAGAGGCAGGAAAACACCGCACCCGGAGGCATCATCTCGCTGGTCTCGTTCCAGCCGTGCGTGTGACAGAGCCGGGACGCGTCGTTCTGGCATTTCCGATATAACATCGGGTCGAGTCTGTTCGAAAACATCGAAATTATACATTTGAAAAAGGAGACCGATTTGAAACACAGGACTCGACACACCATGGTTGCAAATATTTACACAGAATTTCCAAAAGTATGCGCACCCCTGACCATCATACACGTATGTGGTTCTTCCCCAAACTACAATTTGCTACAAATTTGGAAGAACACAACTGAAGAGAAGGTCAACTTCCCCCTCACTCTCTCTCAGGCTCCCTCTCGTGCTCTTTCTCTCCATCTCTCTACCACTCTTTTTCCCTCTCTGTCCCCCCACCTTTCCAATCCCCCGCCCACACACCGAGTGTGTGAGTCTGTTCCCCTGAATTTGAACTACAGTCTAAATCAGGTATCGTCAGCCAGATGGAGACTTGGCAAAGCGTGTCACTGGCTCAAAACAGGCGCTCTGAAAAATACTGCAGCAAAACCAATCCGCATACGAAAGAGGGAAAAAAAGTCCCCACAAACCTGTGTCCTGTTCCCCTCAATTTTTTATTTTATTATATTTTTTTACCTCAAACGATTACAGCTTCTGAAGCAGAACCTCAGTGGCAGCTTGTCACATGCATTGTTGGACATTATTTGCCTGAAATCATCTCTGTGAGAAAGGAAAGAGTTCTCACAATGACTCATAGAAAACAATTTAATTTACTCTGTCTGTTTCGAATAAGCCGAGTCATCACTTCAAGTTATATTTTCATTTATTTAGATTGAAAGTGCATGTAGCCTGCATCAGAAGGACGTGTCCTTCTTCAAACGTGTCCCTCTTCATATCAAAATATGAGATCGATGTACTGATTGAGAGGGTCAACTTAATCTAGACAAGAAAGTTCAGAGCATCAAGCAATAATTAAAAATGATATCTCAATTTGTTAATTAACAAAATGCCCATTAACATGCAGTCGTTTCCTCCTTTAGCTATTGGATTAACCTCCACTCTTCGCTGTGGGATCATTCAGCTAAAAGGGCATTAGTTGGAAGAGAAGGGTCTGGTGTTCAGTCTCTGTTCCAATTTCCTCCAGAAGGTGTTGAGATCCAGGCTCTGTGCAGGACACTGGAGTTTTACCACATCTTGGACTCACTATGTCATCATCAGGCTTGTTTAGAAGTCGACTGATTGATCAGCCGGACGATTAAACGGGCGGGTTTTTTTTTCGCTTTTTTTTTTATTTAATCAGCATCCGATTGTGCTGCACATCAGACAGATTATTATGCAGGCGCATCAGACACACCAAACCATGCGTGAGAGAACAGAACTCTCCCATACCACCAGGTGGCGGTAGTCTGTATTTGGCATCCAAACAAGGTAACTGGAAAAGCTAGAACTGTAAATATATTAATATATAAACCTGCCACTACTAACAAAATAATGCCTGCTTAGTTGCAAAAAACAAGAGCAGGAAGGACAGAAGTGTCCATGTTCCCTTTTTACCCTTTTTTTTGCAGTTCAGTTTTTTCCCTCGAGCTCCGCCGCCGATTCGACATGCAGAATTGGCCAAAAAACAAACAAACAGCTGGACACGACCTGACTACAGCCGGAACATACCGGAAAAACTAAATCCAACCTAAACTCAAAACCCCCCCGACATTTCCCAACCACCGACCGAAATGTTTCTAAATATCGCCATCGGCATCAGCCAGAGACAAACCCATATTTACCTCCAGTTTGTACACGGAAGATTGTGATTACAAACATTATATCCAACAGTATATCCAAATGTGCACTTGCAGCAAAAGAACCATGTATGGGCCCAATACTGTGCATATGGAGAAAGAAAAGCCTTTTTAGGGGTGTGTTTAAAACAACACACGGCATTAACGCAACACACGTAGTAACTGTAGTGTTCTGCATTCCATCCCGGTGCTGCTAGAAAGCTAAATTATTTTTTACGAAAATGTTTTTTTTTTTTTTTTTTTATAGAAACTGTTAAATTCAGTGAACTGGAAACACAGATGAAAGTAGAGTGTCACGCAGAGTGCCGAGAGGCCGACAGGCACGTGCGCACTTACAGCAATTAGACACGGCAGCTTCCCTGCGTGGGGTTTTTACGGGTACAGCGTCGACGTTTTTCCTTCCCTCGGTTTCTTCGTTCATAAGCTCTTAGAGTTCATAAGCAATTCACCTATTTTTGTAATTCGTTTCCAGATTTTCACGTGCTGCTACGGAATTTTAGCCCTTTTGAAGTTTTATGGAGTTTTTGGGGGGCGTCACAAAATGCGAAAATGCGTACATTTTTGGGGCGATTGAGGAAAGAAAAAAAAAACAGGGCATGCAAATACAGGGTGGCGCAGGGAGATCTTAGAACTAGAAACTTCTGTCCTCAAAGTTGACGTGTTAGAAGCAGGAAAAATGGGCGCGCGTAAGGATTTGAGCGAGTTGGACTAATCGTGACGTCTAGACGTCTGGGTCAAAGCGTCTCCAAAACTGAAGCTCTTGTGGGCTGTTCCCGATCTGCAATGCTCAGTATCTACCAAAAGTGTTCCAGGGAAGGAACAGTGGTGAACCGGCGACAGGGTCACGGGCGGCCGAGGCTCAATGATGCACGTGTGGTCCGATCCAACAGACGAGCTGCTGTAGCTCAAACCGCTGAAGAAATTAATTCTGTTGGTGCTCGATATAACTAGCTCATGACGGCTTTAAAATCATAGAAATGTTGTAGATGCTGCATTCAATGTTATAATTATTCTTGCAGACAGACAACATGGGAACACATTCTTGCACACTTCAAGCTCCTTCATAATTTACTCGAGCTCTTTACGAAAGAAAAAAACATCCTGTACCGTATATTGGAATAGATTTCATTAGATGACTCACTTCCAGTCTCTGGAGATGAAGTACTGCAGCTCAAGCAGCCGGTGCTCACAGTCTTCAACCATCTTTTCAGTGTAGAGATGCTCCATTAGACATGAGAGGATCCTATAGAGACACACACACACACACACACACACACACACACACACACACACACACACACACACACACACACACACACACACACACACACACACACACAGGTACAAAACAGCTTTGGTCACATCATGAACATCTACTCCATTTTATTAAAAAACACACGTGCGACAGCAGTCTGTGCACCACCTCTGCATTTTGATGGATTTCGCAGAACTCACATGGGATCTCCGTTGCGGATGTGTTTGCAGGCTGTCTGTATTACAGACTCGCACGCTTCATTGAGAGCACGGTCAATGCGGTAATCAGCACCAGGGTCAGCGGACTGGATGAGTGCCTGGAGCTGCAGAACACACACACACACACACACACACACACACACACACCCACACCCCAAAATTAGACCTTTTCTTGTGAACTCTAAAAGGAAGTCACGTAAAAATTCACACAAATGCGCAAAAGCTTACAGCGTTTTGACAGTGGCTGTCCATCGGGCCCTTGTCTCCTCGGCTCACCCTCATGAGACAGTGCAGGGTTCGTCCCTTGCGGTGCAGGCCGGAGCAGTGAGACTCGATCTCGCCCCGGCAGTGCAGCACAATCTCCGGGCTCAGGGAGAAATCTTCCATCAGCATGTGCCGGTAGTCCAGCATCTCGCCCTGACAGTCTCCGTTCACCGTGCGTCCTAGAGTCGAACGCCGTAACGAAACAGGAGGTTGGAATTACCGGTTTAAATAAACGACTGCTCTTTTTTGACGATAAATAAACAGGGATTCGGGGTCATCTATGTTACGAGTGAGTAAAACATGTACCCTGGAACTCCTGAGTTTAAACGCAGAAGCTTCGCAAACCCCAATCAGCAGTGGAGCTTGGAAAACATGAAATAGGAAAACTTTCCAAAACTTTTTGGGTGTGGTGTGTGTGTGTGTGTGTGTGTTAATTAACTCATAACGTGCACACCAATCTAAATGGCAGCCTGGGGATATCCGTAGAGGGCAGCTCGCCCCCTGTGTGAGAGGAGGAGGAGGAGGTGGTGGTGGTGTTAGTCCTGGAGCACGAGCTGACTCTTCTGCTCCGTGATAACACGGTGTGGGTGAGAAGAGGACGGTGAAAGTGAACCATGAAGTCGAACAGGCTGATCAGAGGTTGGGCGGAAGTGGCCGTGTTTATTTTTAGCAGCCTGCTGATGAAGAATTTTGTTTTTGTGCCGACCGCGAGAGACGAATTGCGCAATCATTAAGGACAGGAGTCAAGTCCAGGTTGGGGGTGTGTGTGTGTGTGTGTGTGTGTGTGTGAGTGTAAGGGGGGAGTTTTGATTTAATTGAAGAAAACAGGATTCGAAACAATCATTTTCAAAAAGAAACAGTGTAAAATTATCTATTCGGTCCACAGAATCCTAAAATGTAACGTAATGAACAACTTATACATTGGAACACTGGGAGTTCTCTCACACACACACACACACACACACACACACACACACACACACACACACACACACACACACACACACACACACACACACACACACACACACACGCTGACCTCTGTGCATTGCAGACTCCAGGCAGAGTAGTAAGTATGACAGTCGCGCCTCTCGGGCTCGGGGCATGTTGGCGTCCAGGCTGCAGTGATATTTACGGAGGTCAGCCTTGCACGCTTTCGCCAGAGAGTAACTGACCTTATAGTCCTGAGCGATCAGCTTCTGTCTGGTGGTCAGGGCGTCTCTGCACTGCGGACAGACGTGCTTATTTAGGCTCAACACAAACACGCACGCAGCAATCCGTTTGCTATTAACATTCCTGTGGATTTTTCTTTTTTTTTTTTCTTCAGGCTGTGCATGTAGCAGTTTCTGCATAATGCTGCCTCGCGATTTTAGGCTCGCAGTCGTTGCTGCATGCAAAGCTGAATTCCATTTCTGGAGAAGTGCGTGATGAAGTGACAGCCTACCTTTTCGGACATCGCTTCCTCAAATTTGTGGTTGAAGAGACACTTGTAAACTCTGCCTTCTCCAACTTGGGTCTGCAACAAAGGAAATATGTTGAACATCATATGCAGTGTAGGCTCAAGTCATGCAAAGTCATGCATTATTGGAACGGCTTCGTATCCTCACACACTCGTGTGTATCAGTCAGTTCTAGAGGTCGGCTGATTAATCGGGCCGATTTTTGTCATTTTTAAATAAATCGGCTTCGGTCGAATGTGCTGCAAATTGGGATCTGAAGCACCAAACGTAACCAATCCTCTCCCATACCAGCAGGGGGCAGTAGTCTATATTCATCATACGAACATCGCAACCTTGAAAGCTAGAACTGGGAAAATATAAAGCAAGCAGCGTTTATGTGTGTGTGTGCGTACGTTTTCACAGAAACGCTCTCGATCGTCCCGACAAGAAAAGTAGAGGTAGCGGTCCAGGTGGAAGTCGTCGGACGAAAGCTCGGCCACTCGCATGATGGCCTTCTTGCAGTCGTCTCGAATTTGGTGAACCTTGTCTTGCTGCTCTGCTTCTCGTACCAAAGCTTTCTCCAGACAGGAAATAACCTCACCTTGGGAATGCAGGTCCTGAATTAGAAGGATGATGGAAAAAAAAAAAAAAAAAAAAAAACATTTTAAACCAGGATCAAACAGGTATGTAGCTAATAGAAAGAAATAGCAGTATTTATAAGGGTAACTATTACGGATTCGGATAAA
Source organism: Silurus meridionalis (assembly GCF_014805685.1). Taxonomy (NCBI): domain Eukaryota; kingdom Metazoa; phylum Chordata; class Actinopteri; order Siluriformes; family Siluridae; genus Silurus; species Silurus meridionalis. The sequence continues at coordinate 26,522,096 of NC_060896.1, forward strand.
ATCTATCCAATGTGAACAAATGAAATCAATAATAATAATAAAAAAAGACCATTATGTCAAATATGGTGTTCCCAGCACTGGTATAGTGAGACCCCCAAATATCAGACGGATCGGCTGAATGTTAAGAAGGTATTTATCGACCCTGCCTGAGGAAGGAAAACCATGATTTCCATCAGTCAATAACGATTCCAGCCACATGTTAAAGTCGAAGGTTAATCCATGAAGCAAATTCGGGAAGAAAAAGTGGCGCATTTTGTGATGAAATACAATTATTAGGGCTGTCAAAATGAATCGATATATGAGGTGGTATCAAAAAGCTTTGAGTTGAGCTCAAGAAAGAAAGTACTTTATTTATCTGCACACTATCACCTTTCAAACAGTCCCCTTTCACACCAATGCGGCGCTCCCAGCCTTCCTGCCGCTTTTCCAACCTGTTCTGCACCTTCTGCTATTCGCGCTGGATCATGTCAAAACGGCAAACTTTGAGCTGGACCTTCAGGATCTTCATCTACAAGGTGGGCATGTGGTCTGAACCTCGGGCGTGATAACACATGTGTTCGGAGAATAGCGCCAGCTCCCGATGTACTCGGGACATTGTCCTTTGACAAACTCTGACTTATGAGGGTCGGTGCTCCCTGTGACTGTGCGTGCAGGCTTGTGCTGCCATCTGATGGCGTGTTATAAAACTAGTCTCGAAACTTTTTGATACCACCTCGTATGTTCAACCATTCATTTGTCAGGTTGAGGATAGAGCTGGAGATGGAAGACTGCGAAATACACCAAGAATGGACACGCCAGTAGAACACAGGTCAACACACACAAACACACACACACACACACACACACACACACACACACACACTCACTTTCTCCCCAGTGATGATGCTTCCACAGTGCAGGGTGTTAATGTCCTCCCGACACTTGTCCATGAAGCCGCATATGAGCCGGTAGTCACTGAAGATGATGCTGGTCATCTTCGTGATGTACTGATTGCACTGGAACTCTGTGATGTTGCTGCGGTGATCCACCAAGCAGGACACTAGATAGCCTTTACCTCGCTCCTCGACCGCGCATTCTTTAATCTGGAGAGGGAAAAAAATGAACAGTCTCAAACTATTTACATGAATACAGCATTCTGACTCTTCAGCAATAATGTCATGCACACAAAAGGGGACAAAACACATATTTTGAGTGTAAAAATGAAAAGAGGGATAAGTCCTCACCTCGGATATTGTACTTTTACACACTTCGACTGCTACAGACTCAAACTTGGGATCAGTAGTCAAGTTCAGTTTGTAGTTCCAGAGCAACTGTAAGGAGCAAAAAAAATTCAAATCAGAACCAATGGCACAAATTTCACGAAGAAAAAAAAAGAAAAGAAAAAACAAAGGGCGTGTCAGATACAAGTTGGAATTTGTATCGCGACACATTGTTTTGAACATATTTGGGTCGGTAAAAACGGATTTGTTTCTATATTCTTATTATTAGTAGACGCTCTATACTTTTATTATTAGCATCAAAGTGAGCAATAATTTGTGAGCGATATTTGATATGTAGATTGATTTCTCCTCTTTTCTCCGCTGCAACGGAGTCCTGAGAGTCACATAAAATACAGATTAACATGGCAGAGGTAGAGCTGCATTTTCCTGCAGACACAACAGGAAAAGAGCGTCTGGTTTTACTCCCCTTTTTTTCTTTCTCGCTACAAAGGTGTGTTTGCGAAGGGGCCGTGCATAGAAAGACAGAATGCACTTAAGTAAATTGATGATTTGCCGTCTCTCTGAACCGAAGAAAATCAAGTGAACCGTCAGTAACATTGTGAATTGCGTAACATCATGTTTTTCCCATTGAATCGTATTATGTTGAATCGAATTGAAATTGCATCACAATTTAATGTCTCGTAGTTACATCTAATTGTGCACACAATTCCCTTGTTGCTCCTTCCATAAACGTGGGGTGTGCTGCATCAAGTGCTATTTTATAAGCTGTTGAACAATAAGAATGAAAGCCATATTGTTGCAATACTCATCCAATTCTATACAGGTTATAACAGGTATCGCTTTGCATCAAAAAAAGCTGAATTGGCTTTATTTTTTAACTAATTTTTTAAGAATTCAGCAAACCAAATATGACATGACTGTAATATGCATTAAAGTGTATTTATTTAAAGACATGGGGATGTTAGTGGAAGTTCGAGTGTTTGAGCACTTACGTGGTTGCAATCAGAAGAGATCTCAGTTTCCTGTAACAGGGAAAAAAAAAAAGAGGTTCAGATGGTGCTCGTCTCAACAGATTGGCAGAAGCAGAGCCAAAAAACCCCCCAAAAAAAAGAAAATCCTTTTTAATTTGGCAGATGCTTTAATCTGACGTCAATATGAACTGATTAAAAACCCAAATAAAAGCTGTAGAAGATGATGACCATTATGTGAGCGCTAGAAGGCCAACGTTTCCACTAACTGATTAAACAAAACCACAATGTAGTGATTAGAAAAATTATATTGTAATTATATATTAATAATTAAGTTATGTTCCAGGACCCAGCAGTTGCGGGTTGGTAGAGCTGGAATGTGAACTCACAACCTTCTGATCAGAAGTCCAACAACTTAACCACAAAGCTGCCATTTTTCCCCACTTTCTGCAGGTCTGGTAGGGTGTTCCCAGTAACCAGTGTTCAGTACCTACCGAAAGTGGTCTTTCACTAGGGAAAGGAAAAGGACCAGATAAAACCAGTATGAGCAGAAGGTGAGCTCTAAGATTGATCTATCTATCTATTCAAAATGTTCTTCCTGGGAACGGAGAATGGATCGACTCCATGAAGGACACGTGAAGAAGGGAGCCATGCCAGCACCGGAGATACCAAACACACCCTCGCAAACGTAAATAGAGTTCGAAGAGCTGCCATTACTCAGAAGCCATCTGAGCTCCAGAGCCACGCCCAAATCAACCATCTGCTTCCACATAGCACTGGCGAAAACCGATCATTCACATACCAAATTCTGACCAAACATCCGGTCGTGAGCAGAGTGACAGGGCCTTGAGAAATGCTCAGGAAGATATACAGCTCGCTGACCTTGTGACCTTTCCCAGAGCTTTCTTTTCACCTCGCTCCTCAGGATGGATCACCTGATTTCCTGTAACGTATCGAGCCATTTATCCACGTTAAATTAATAAGAAGTCCACCAAAGGTTCGACGGAAACTCGATCCTCCCTGCAGTTAAACAAACGGCGTCCTGCTACTAACCAGTGGCTTTGCTGGAAATTAAACACCAGGATGTAAATATAGGGGACACGCAAACATCGACTGGGATGTCAGGCTACACTTTATATCGATGTTCCCTGTGGCTTAACTAAAGACAGCTGCACACACGGATGTAGATGTTTAGTCAGGGACACTGCCGGAAATAACCCTCTATCGTTACAATAACTCAACCGAAAAACGTCGACACATGAAAACACGTGAAACGGCTCTAATGAAGCGCTTTAAACCAAGAGGTGACCACGAAAAACACTGAAGGCCAGTCTTTCCCAAGATCTTTGTTCGTTTGATTATTACGGTTGTTCGATTTGGCGGTATTTGGTTGAGCAGTGGTTTGGGTGGATCGCCAAAGTATTAGATTCCTCTAATTACATAAAATAGGTAAGCTGGACCAGAGTTCTTGTGAGGAGAAGAAATAATTGAAGGTAGCAGTGTAACGGGTCTTCAACAATGATGTTAGCTCGTCAAGTCTCCTACATATCTTCACCCAAGATCTGTTTGTGAGATTTATCTTCCTGTATGGGCCATCTTCATGAAACCCCCCCCAGACCCAGCTGATTGTATCAGAGAGGCAGTCACAATGATATTGCCATTTACTGTATCATCATAATCATCAAATCCAAATCCATGAAAAATCCCCAGTAAACATGTTTCCGGAAAAAAGAGTTTCCTTGCGCTATCGTAAAAATTGCAATCCAACAAGATGTGTTTATTAGTGAAAGGAACCTGACAAGAGACACATAAGGGAAGAGCTTCACCCATCAGTAGAAACGCATGTGAAGGTATCGGGTGGCCAAGTCGGCCTCCAGTCTGGGAAGATGTTCCACTAGATTCTGTGGAGATTTGTGCTCATTCAGCAACAAAGGGTGTTACAAAAGATGATGTAGATGATAATGCTCTACAGCAGGCCATTCAAGATCTTCCACTCCAACCCATAGAAAGCAGATCTTAATGGAGCAGGCTTTGTGCACAGGGGCATCGTCATGCTGGAACAGGTTTTGGGTCTCCTAGTTCAAGTGAAGGGAGATTCTCATGCAGCAGCAGCCAAAGACGTCCTACACAATTGTGTGCCTCCAAGTTTGTGTTCACAGTTTGGGGAAGAAGCACATATGGCTGGAAAAGTCAATACTTATGAGAATATAATGTATAATGGTGATGTGTGTAATTGTGGACATCATTCTTTAAAGATTTTATTACATACTGACTAAAAACTGGTTATCTATTATTACATTTTGTAGTTAAGCAAAGAATTTTATAATTTTTTTCTAAATAAAATGAGTTTAATTATTTTTTTTAAATCAATGTTTATTAACAACTAACCAATTATTGTCTCACTCGCCGATAAAAAAAAAAAAAATGGCGATAATTGTCGTATCTCTCAGCCTTCTAACATTTAACACGTTCCTGTTGTATAATACATTCATTCCTTATTTATTTGAAAAATAAACAACCCATTTAAATGAACCAACTAAACATACTAACCTGCGACAGGTGAAGGGGGCGGAGTTCGAGCAGCCGACACAACTGTCAATCATTCTAGACTCGTGTGTCAATAACTTGGTCAGGAAATGATTTCTTTTAGCTCAGAGCAGCATGATTTTAATATTAAAATCAAAATGTGTTAAGCAATGACAATTAAATGTAAAAAAAAAAAAGAAGAAGAACTTGTGTCCGAGCAGCTGAGAGGTTTAATAGAGATGCGGTCAGACAAAGTGAAAAAAGAAAAAAAGAAAAAAGACAGACAGGATGCGTCACACTAAACTGAACGCGAAGCTAATTAGCACGAATAAAAGCCCGTTTTCTGACAGGTCTTCCTGAGAATTCCCAAAGGTACGACTGTTCAGTGCTCCGAGTGTCTTTAATTACAACTTTAATCAAAGCTTTCGCTACGTACAAACTCCAGTCATCAGCAGCTCACAAGCATTTATTAAAAGTGTATTGAAACGTATGGCACTGTAATGTTTAAGCACCGAGCTGTGAATCAGTGACGGGTCAGAGGTAAAAAAACTGGTCTGTATTTACATTTAGGGTATTTGGTGATTTCTTTATCCAGAGTGACCTACAATTGAGCAGGTGAGGGTTTAGGGCCTTTCTCAAGGGCCCAGCAGTGGTGGCTTAATGGTGCTGGAATTCGATCATTTGTTTATTTTATTGCCATGCAGCATCAGTGGCAATGCTCATGGCATGATTAAGGTAAGATGGGCCTTCCTGATCTCTCGACATCTTCCAGTGATGTTCTTCTGCTCTTGAAGTGCACGTGAAACTCGAAACACCTCATCGCAGTAGCGTCGTATTTAAGACAAACATCTCGGTGGCAGATTCGCCCGGTTTCGTGCAGAACTTCACGTTTGCTCTTTTGTTCTAACTTGCTGTCCGCGATGAAATCGCAGACGTGTTGACGCACGTGGAAAATGTCACTTTTTGTTTTGCACATTTAACAGTCGACGTGGATAATAATAAAATCCTAGCCTAACAGGAAATACAGAAATCGGAGGGGGGCATTTCTTTATTTTCTCCCGCTTTATTTCCTCATGAGACCAAGGCTCGTGAATTCACAGGTCAAAGTTTAGTCAGATAAAGTCGGTGCAAAGTAAAAGTCATTACTGACGGGAGTGTAAGCATGCACGTCTTTCACGTCCAACATCCTTCTCTGTTTACTGAAATAACTGCCTTCTCTGTTGAGTGATTTGGATTCATGTTGGTTCTGACTGTTCACTTTATCTACAGTGTCGGATTTCCTTTCGTCCTGCTGCTGAGGTCGAAAATGCTCCCTAAAACTCAACATGTTGGCACCACCACAATACACTATACGGACAAAAGTATTGGGACACCTGACTTTCCAGTCATATGTGGTTCTTACCCAAACTGAAAAAGAAAGAACGAACTTCATGTGTCACATGTACTTTATAGTACAGGTCAATTTTTTATTCACATATGCCAGCGATAGGAAGTTGGGGTCAGAGCACATAGTCAGCTATGATACGGTGACCCTGGAGCACAGTGTGTTAAGGGCCTTGCTCAAGGGCCCGAGTGGCAGCTTGGCGTTACTTGGGCTTGAACCCCCGACCTTTTGATCAGTAACCCAGAGCCTTAACCACTTGAAGGGACAGAAATGTATTGGTCCTTGCAGTATTTGCATTTGCAGCTTGGTGGTGCTGGGATTTGAACTCACGACCATCTGTTCAGATATTCAACAGCTTAACCACTGAGCTCCCCCATTCCCAAACACGCATGCTGAAGTTCATTACGGAAAAAGAAGAAACACCAAATATCAGATGTGGTCAGAAATTTGGTCATGGGCTACAAGTTTGTAGGAGCATTACAATGTAATATCTCACACTCTCTGACTTGACTTGGCTTTTATTCTGATTAACTAAAAAACAGTGACAGGCTTTAAAACTCAGAGTTTGTCCTTATATTTTTATTTTGCAGACATAAAATACGTTTATCAGAGTCAATTGGGACAGACAATTAATTGCTATTGACAAAAATCCATACTTATAGTTTTTTCGGGTTGCGGCAGAGACGGTCCGCTGTTGTTTTGAGAGCGGCCTCTAGAGGTGAATCCCCGACACCACAAGCTGTTTGATATTACATAAGATTGCACTCGGATTCTGACTCTTGATTATATAATTATAATGATTTATTTATAAAATAAATATGTTTATCTTTACTTAATTTAACAAATTTTTATGAATAAGTACTTTTTCATTATTGTAATAAAGTTTAGAACTATTTTACATGGAGTGATTTTTTTTTTCTTTAGTATCCATTTTTGATGGATCAGTTGATTAATCGGTTAGCGGCAATAAGATCCAACCTAACTATCAGTATCGCTATATGAAATAGGGCAACCTCTATTTAAATAATCAAATCTATCTAAAAAATTACATCCTATAACACAGATAAATATAAAAATACATATACAGAGAATTCGGAAACTATACAGAACCCTTGTTTTTGTGTTTCAGTCTGATACTACATTTGTCCAAATAGAATTTTTCTCTCATTAATCTACACTCAGTACCACGTAAAATGGCAGTTTATTTCCGAGAAAATAGCGGAAATACACATAGACTGAAGCATCAGGTAGAACATTTTCTAATTGTACTTAATAAAACTGTATGTACCGGGTACAATTATTACTCTAGCCTACAGAAATGAGAAGGAGAACGAGAACGAGTGTGAAAGACAAATTCGGCATGATCACTACTCATTAGCATCACTCTACATTATATATTTATTTATTATTAAATAAAGCACACGGTGTTTTCTCTCAGGTTACGTTCCCTCGACTCGCAAATTTGCGTGAACAGTCACCTAAACGAACGCCGCATGAGGACAAATTAATTGCTGCCAAAATCGTGTTGGTTTTTTTTTTTCTTTCCCTCCACACCCTTCCTCATTATAGTTAATTGGCTTCTTCACCAGGAACATTTTTGCAGTTCAGGCTTTGCAAGTGCCCTGCTGTATAAGGAAGAGGGAAAGAAAAAAGTTCATTAAAAAGTGTCGAAGTGACATATAGTGGCTTCTGTTTGGTGCGGAGAGAGTTCTCTAATGAACACGGATGCAGGTAAGCAGGAGCAGGTGGTGCATGTGGAGATAAACTTGGAAAGTGTGGGAAATTCACAATTTCGTAATCAGGCAAAAAAAAAAGTTTGCCCAATTCCAACCTTTTTTCTCGCAATTCGGATTTTAGTTCTCGTAAACATCCAACGTTTCTGTTGCATCCACCAGTAACCATGTTGACGCTCTGAAGTGCGAAGCTGTTCCTCTGCTTCATTGGTCTTGTTCGGTCTCCTCTAGAGATGATTGTTAGACAGAGTTCGCTCCAGAGATCGTAGGTTCAGTTTGATACCATGCAAATCTATTGATTGTAGATTTTATTTTCAATGTGTAAAGCTTTCTGACACTACAGATGGAGAGGCACTGCCTGATTGGCAAAAAAAAAAAAGTGCAAGCTTCTATAGTGTTTACTTGTCCAGAGAGCTCAATATTTTAGCGGGTGGTGCGTCAGTAATAATGGTCCGTGGTGAAACACAGAAACTCAGTGCTCAGTGCTTTTAGTAGTTAAATGGACTAAAAGTATTTGCCTCAATCCGTTTTGGTGTTTGAATTACTCAAGTTCCTCGAGAAAAGTTTTGGCGCTAGTATAGAATATGTAATGCAAGAGTGGATGGGCATGTTAAGGGTCCATGGATAACATTTTGTGGCCCAGACAATAACAAGTCAGAAAACGCACAGACAGTTCAGACAAACCGTAAACGGTAGGGACAGTTTGTGAATATTGCGTATGGGACGAGACATCGGTCCCTCGAGACCTACAGGAAATAGGACTTTGAGTCCTGATTTTAGATGCGTTTCCCCAAAGACTTCTCTGGTGTCCTGCACATTACAAATAAAAGGTCATGTGATTCAAACAGGTCACGAGTACGAGATGGACTTGTTTGTGAGGAATTCCTTTGCGCTGCTCTCTGCGTTCCCGGGGTATGCGGAGGATCTGCCGCGACCCTGACCAGGATCAAGCGGTTACTAAAGATATGAGTGACTGAAATGGCTTACATGCCTTTATTATAAAAGTTTTACGTTCTTACGTTATACGAGTAAGAAGGATCCTGTAGTGTATCCTGTAACTTTTTGCTTTTTATAGAATAGAATAGATTAGAATAGATTAAAATAGAATAGATGCATTAATCGGTCACATATACATTACAGCACAGTGGAATTCTTTCTTCCAGAGCACAAGGTCAGTCATGATACAGTGCTACTGAAGCACACAGGGATAAGGGCCATGCTCAGGGGCCCAGGTTGGCTGAGCTACCACTTTCTCCTCATCACTTTTGTGCTTTACAGTGTAGTTCCTGTTTTTGTCCAGTCTCTCCGTTAATAAATACTTCATTCTAAACGGCATTCCTTTTAATCAATTACCATTTAAATGCAGTTTTCACTCACACACACACACACACACACACACACACACACACACACACTTCATTCCAACAGCAAAACAACTAAATCATTTCTTTCACAAGTCTTTTCTCCTCCTGTCAGGATCCGAGATTCGGCTGAACTCCCGGTCGGTCCTTCGGGAAAATCCCATCAGTCACACTGGTCGCCTTTGTTTTGCAGCGAGCGTTCTACCGGGCACATATTAGCGCCGAGCGGCTCCAAATGCAAATGAGACGGAGTGTGTGCAGCGAGCGATGGACGCAGTGCAGCTGTGTCTGGGCCACCTCGTCCTCCTGGCCTGGGGGACTGGAGATTTATAGCCACCATTTAGCTCGTCAGAAGGCCACAGCTGCTGTGGCGCACAAGCGAAGTAATTATGGCGGTAATTAAAGCCGCGCTCTGTGGCGTGCCGAGGAAAAAAATAACAATAAATAAATAATAATAAAATAGGGATGACAGCGACGTAGGAGAAGTCCGGCCGACGATGAAAGCGAATAAATCCGTTTAGCGTTAAAATTTCGACCAATCACGTTCAACTGCTTCTGCATCTTCACGGGTTTGACGATTCGATCAAGTTTATCGTTTCAACGATTCGGTTCAATTCGATAATCATACATTTTTAAGATTACTGCATATGACTGCATTTTTATCAGTAACTACAAGCATGTAGCATGTACAAGCATGTAGCATGTTCCTACACAGAGCAAACAATGCTGCAGAACTCAGCAGGCAGCAGGTGCATTTCAATAATAAACCCTAGTAAATATTAGGGGCGTGTCGTACACGTATTCCTACCGAAATCTTTCCTTACAGGGTTCCCCCGGGAAAGTGTTCAGTGGAGAGTTTGTGCCCGAATTTGTGCCCGAAATCTGCCGCTATGGATTCTTTAGCGTTTACTTCAGGAATTTATCTTTAAAAGGAGTAAATCCTGGCAATTCCACATATCGAAGGAAGTGGATGAATGAAGGATGGAAGGAATGAAGATATTTGTTAAAGTCTGCTGAAATTAGCAGGACAGTTAATTAGATCATCTCTTTAGAAAATTAAACACACACACACACACACACACACACACACACACACACACATACTGGGTGCAGTCTCTTTGGCGTATGGGATGAACGATGTCACTTGGCTAGAATAGATCATGTGTATGATGCAGAGTCGTCCACGTCCAAGTCATTAAAACGATTAATTTCAACATCCCCCAAAAACTATGTGGTGGATTCATGTTTATCTGAGGAGGTTCTTGGTTTGGGGACAGTGGAGACGTTTCTCTTGATTAGGAACCGCTGATGAATCGAGTCCACATCCTCTGGCAGCGTCTCGTCACACAGGTATGGCTCCATCAGTACATCATTCGGAATTTTTCGATGCTGAAGGAGCGATTCGCTGTTCTGCTAAGGATCCTGTATCCCAGAAGCTCCACTGAGCTAAAACAAATTACGATTGTAGCAAAAGTCTTGTCAAACAGCGCCTCCAAAAGCCAAACAGAGGTTCACAAATAACCGAAAGAGTAACCGAAATACTAACAAATCTCACACTCGTATTTAACACCTAGTATTAGAGATGCAGCGGGAAATAAAAAGGAAAATAATGGCACTGAGGAAACTCATTAGAATGCATGAAGGCCTTTTTCTGACAGGCTTCTGGTTGAGAAATCCCCAAGGTGGGACCATGTGTCCAGAGATACTGCCCGTTTGCCCCTCCCCCGTCTCCGAAACACAATTCAGGGAGGTTTTCACTATGCGTGTTATGTTCACTTGCATTTTAGGCAACGCAAACGAGGCAAAAATCCTGCAAACAATTAAAAAAAAAAAGGAGTAATTTACAGCACATTCTTGTGTTCGGCATGATGCTGTTTCTCCATAAATAAAGTGTCGGATCATTCGAGACCATCACCATGTGCTGTACCTGAACTCTTTGTTGTTAGCACACGTTATAATGATTCATCGCTGTGCATCAGACAAGTGATGTGAGCTTTTCCTAAAAATAATGCGTCTGATAAGCGCTGTTGTGTTCACCACTGCATGATGAGCAGTCGGATTCACAGCTCTATGAAACAGTGCCACGTTTCTTTCTGTCGATTTATCACTTAAAAGAAGTGAATTAAACCAACAGTAATAAATTCATAATCATCACCACACTGAAAATGATACAAAAAGTCACATTTTCATCCCACCGTTTTTCTGGCTTCCGGTCCAAAAACAAAAAAACTAATTTTTCGCTTATAATCGATCGTTTTCAACAATTTCCCGGACCAAACTGTTTGAAAAAGCTCACGTCCCTGAATTGTTCATGAGCAAAACGCTAGACGCTTTACTTTCTGGCTTCACATCGTGTCACACTGTTTTTACAGTCCACACTGCAGCGCTACAATGCCGTCTTCATATTTATCCATTTTGGAGAGCTTTTTACAAAAAGCTCCATTGCTTCCTTAAACTGAGGCTTTAGGCAGGGAGGTGACCAAGAACCCGATGGTCACTCTGAAAGCGCCCCAGTGTTTCTCTGTGGAGAAAGGAGAACCTTCCAGAAGAACAACCATCTCTGCAGCACTCCACCAACCAGGCTGGTGGCCAGACAGAAGCCACTCCTCAGTAAAAGGCACATAACAGCCCACCTGAGTCATATCTGGAGGAAACCAGGCACCGCTCATCACCTGGTCAGTACCATCCTTACAGTGAAGCATGGTGGTGGCAGCATCATGCCGTGGGGATGTTTTTCAGTGGAAGAAACTGGGAGACGAGTCAAAATTGAGAGAAAGATGAAGGCAGCAATGTATAAAAACATCCTTGGTGAAAGCCTGCTCCAGAGCGCTCTGGAGCTCAGACTGGGGCGACGGTTCATCTTTCAACAGAAAAACAACCCTCAGCAAACAGCCAAGATAACAAAGGAGTGGCTATGGGACGACTCTGTGAATGTCTGAGTGGCCGAGCCAGAGTCCAGTCTTGAACCCCACTGCACATCTCTGGAGAGATCCGAAAATGCAACCTGATTGAGTTTGAGAGGTTCTGCAAAGAAAAATGGGGAGAAACTGTCCAAATATAATTGTGCCAAGCTTGTAACATCAAACTCAAAAAGGTTTGAGGCTGTAACTGGTGGCAAAGAAGCTGTACATGTGAAATTTTTTTAACATTATTAAATTTGCAAATATTCTGTTTGTAGAATCTTTAGGAAAATAATGCATTCATTTTGGAATTAATCTGCAATAAAAAATGTAGAAAAAGTGATGCGCTGTGAATACTTTCTGGCTGTACTGTATTTCAAATAAAGAATATAGAGTTTTATGCGTTTTCAAATCTCTCGAGCAACTATTTTTACTTCTAAGCTGCTTAAGTTATATCCGGTGAGAAAACCACCCAAAGGAAATAAACAAAAGAAAGCAAACATTCTGCTATGATTTGGACTCGCAAACAGACTAATAGGTGTTAAAGGGCCTTCGGGAGAAAGTGAAGCCTTTTGAGGCTGTAGGAGTTCGTTGTAAGCCTTTCAGTAGACATCTGTACGAGACGGTTGAGGATTTCAGCAGCTGAGAGAGCAAATTCTTACTGCAGAAATCATTTACCTGAAGATGTAGAGAGCGCGCCAACTGGAAGCAGTAAATGGCTAAAGGTAAGGGAGATGGGGGTCGAGACGGAACCAGCGGCCAAAAGTGCAACTTACAGTCATGCGGCGTTCCTGGTAAACCCGTAAAAAGGCTGTAAGTTGACACATTGCAACATCTCAGTCGTTTCTTCATAGTGCTTTAGCCTTAACGGCACGGGACAATCACTAATCCAGAACAATCTACACTCTGGTCAAGCCCCAGTCTCCATTACTGATCACATAAGAGTACTAATGTGAACATTACTTCATTACTTACACCAAAAGATACCAATACTTTATTTTGTTCGAGTCTAATTAATCATACAAAGTGACAAACACACAAGGAGGTGTGTATATTTTTCTGTATAACAATATGTAGTGAGCATATCACCAATCAGCCATAACATTATGACCACATGTCTAGTATTGTGTTGGTTCCCCTTTCGCTGCTAAAACAGTCGTGACTCGTCGAGCATCAACAGCATGAACTTCTTCAGCGGTTTGAGCTGTTGAATCGGACCACACGTCCAGACTTCGCTCAACACGTACATCGAGCCTCGGCCGCCCCCGACCCTGTCGTCAGTTCGGCAGATGCTCTGACCCACCCGTGTAGACATCACCATTTTTAGACTTGCATCAAATCCTTACGCTCGCCCATTTTCTAACATCAACTTTGAGAATGAAAGGTGGAAGTTTTTAGTACAGTTAAAATGGGGATTAAATGTGGAATGAGATGTTCAGAAAAGCACATTCCAGTTTTACTGCCACACCTCACCCTTGTGGTTCATGTCCTCGTGCAACCACAATACTGCTGTTCATTAACCACGCTTCATCACAGGTTCTACAGCGTGGTTTATAAATACCACAAGGCAAATGACAAAGGATATGGAGCCCCAACACCAATATACGAGCGTGAGATTGTCTGCATCCGGCAGCCACTTTGTTGATGAAACCTTGTGTGAAGGCAGAGCTGATCACACAGGAAGTGTGCAAACACCAGCGGGATAAAGCAGGCCATGCGTATCAGTAACGGGGCAAATGTTTTTCTTCTGAATGAGAAGTCGGCTTTTACATGGGTTTCATTAAAAAAGTTTTCTCCAGCCAACACAATGTTTATACCAAAGTCATGGCATATGTTTGAAAGTATTTTTAACAAATGTCCTTTTTTTTGTAGAAAATATGAAACTCAGAAGAAAAGTAAAGAAGCTGAAAGTAAAATCTTGCAGATACGAATCATACAGAAACTTTACAGCAAACCTTTGATTAATTATGATCCACCACACCTACTATTTTAATGAAAGGGTGCAGGCTATTTGTTGGTACCTCAAATAATAAAAGACTACAGCAGGAGGCAAAGATTTCTCTATCTGTTTGGGACTCAGGCATGGTTTTAGTGTTAAGGCTAGACTAAAAACACATTTATTTAATCAAGCCTTTTGTCAGTAGGGCTTTATTAGATCCTAGGTCTTTCTTCTCCAGAGTCCCCACTTACACCCTGATCACATTGTATAGTGTCTTTAAACATTTGCATACCAAGAATGCATAACAATCTTTATGTTCTCTCTTCATGTCTCCACTATTCTCTCTCGAACTCACATCTACTCATGCAACTCAAGAACATTGAGGATTGTTTCAGACTGTAATTAACAGTCTACTACAGTGGCTCTTGACCACAGGTTGCATGAACGGTTCTGCATTTAAGTGCCAATTACTGCACAACCTTAACAATGGAAATGTAATGAATGGACATTTGGTGCCATCCAGATGAAGATGAGTCTGGTTCCTCTCAGGGTTTCTTCCTCAAACCATCTCAAAAAGTTTTTCCTCCCCACCGTTGCCACTGGCTCAATCAGAAGAGATAAACAATTATAAGAAACCAACTTATAGGCAATAAACTTTCACGTTCATTTTATACAACCTTATAACTGCTTTATCTCTGTAAGACAATGTCCGTTGAAAAAAGTGCTTTACAAATAAAAATGAATTGAATATGACAATTTTGGATAATTCCATAACACACGATGCTGGAAATCGTGGAATTCAATTTAATTTGAATTTATTCTTATAGCGCTTTTTATAATGCACACTGTCTCACAGCAGCTTTACAGAATGTATCCCTGATGAGCAAACCTGGGGCAGGGAAAAACTCAGGAGAAAGAAACCTTGAGAGGAACCAGACTCAAAAGGGGAACCAACCCATCATCATCAAAACATCAAGAGTGTGATCATTGATCATTCAAACATTACAAACCGCGGAGAGTGAGAAATATTATGAGTATAAGTAATTAGTAAGTAGTACATCATGAGTAAGTAATGTCCTACAGTCTTCTTCAGTCAGTTAAAGTTGTGGAACCAGAAGCTCACATGTGAGATCGTTATAGATTCAACACCAATTTCTCCATTTCCTAAACCTTTAAATGTTAAATGATGGAGAAACAGCACATGTAGAATGTTTTGGAGTATTGATTGGGACAACAGAAAACCTTGCAGGAGGACTGAATCATTTCGCCACAAGGCAAAGATGCAGGAAAGGGAGATTAGTCAGGTACGACGTCATGGCCACGACGAGCCGAACCTATATGAAGTATCTTTCTACAAAATGTTGTTTTTTTTCCATATATCCTAAGAGGAATTACAGTGTGTTAATGGAAAGTGTGTTTGGCACCAGGCAGAAAAATCAATAAACACTCCACACATCCTCCGAAGGAGTGGTGCAGTTAATCACTTCGGCTCACACGTCAACTCCGAGAGAAATTCCTTTAGAAGAAGTAACGACGCTTGGAGCAGATAATGAATGCACGCCGCACACCTGGCTTTCACAGACGTACGTGGTGCTTCCCCGATCTCATCACAAAGCTGAAACCTCACAGCTGTACAGTGCGTCTCTGTACTTTACGATTTCCCTTTGCTGGAACTAAAAAGCCGTTCCAAAGCTACAAAACCAGCTCCAAGAAGACATGCCAACTTTGACTTGGAAGATCTCTCCTGCATAGTGTCCTGCACCTCCTCAAACCTACTGAACACCTTCAGGATGGAATAGACCGCTGACTTAACCCCAAAGCCAAACCTGTTCCAGCATGATCAAGTCCCTGTGCAAAAAGCCAGCTCCATGGAGACACGGCTTGCCAAAGCTGAAGTGGAAGATCTCGAGTATTCTTCACCTCTTCAAACCTACTGAACACCTTCATAATAGACTAGAATCCTGACTGAACCCCAGACCATGATTATGCCCTTGTGCACAAAGCCAGTTACATGAAAATATGGTTCATATCTTGAGTGACCTTCTACGGAGCTTGGACCTCAACCCTATGGAACGCTTTTTGGATGAATTGGAACAGAAGGAACTGAACTCCAATCCTCCTAAACCTACACCAGTGCCCTCACTAAAGCACTGATAGCCTCAGCTAAACCTCCTTCAGAGAAGAATGGAGGTTACAAATTACATGTAGGTGCGAGATTTTGATTTCAGCTTGTTTAACAAAAGGACGTCATTGTCCAAACGATATCAGAGCTCAGACGGTCGACGGTTTATATTGATTTCTGACTAGAAAAAGGAGGTCGGGGAGGTGTAATGGGATGGATGTTGGTGAAGACATGGGGATGTCCATGCAGAGTTATCGTAACATGATCAACTTGTTTCCCTGATTGATCAATTGATCTTCACTGACTGACAGATTCTGGAGGTACTCATGTGCATGCAGAAGAATAAATGGATCCAATGTCCGAGAACCTGTTTTTTTTTTTTTTTTGTAGACATCCTCATGCTAGTTCTGAAAAAACCAGAAGAAAACCAAGTACATTTCAAGCATTTTGTATTAATAATAGGAAATAAAAAAAAGTAAATCTGATTAACTTCCATTTCTTTTTTTTCAGCCTTTACTCTGAGAGTTCATTTCATTCCAGTTGTCTATGCGCTTTACCTTTTATGGAGTTTTGTGGGCGTGACAGTATGCAAATGAGCTGTGGCTCAGGGCTGCGCTTCGCGAGAGTAGGGTCACTTTGCCTTGGCTAATGCCGTTAGCATTTACACACAATTTGACTAAAAGTCTGAAACATATGGTCCAATGTATGAAATTTACAGAAAACTCATTCTCCAAAAAATATCCCGACTTTAATACAGATTTCATCATAATTTTCGTGGGTCATATTGACTTTTAGCAGCTGAGACGGAAACTAATATTGGAAATGACTAACCCTGAACACACCTCTGTTCCTGAAAACCAGAAAAACACAAAAAAGCACTCCTCAGGCCTGAGGGACGATCCGAATCACGTGTGCGTGTAATCAGATACGAGTGCAAACAAGACACGGACATGTGACCGAGTCAATTCACTCGTTTGTTTTTTTAATCACAATTTATTCTCTTTCTTTCTCGCGCTCGTATAAAAACACACAAAACAGCCGAATCAAATCTCTGAAGCGTATCTCAGTGCTATGTAGCGTCTGCCCTGCGTTTAGGGATTTGAGTCCTGATGATTCGTAGCTGTTCATGCTCAGGAGTATGCAGAAGAGGGCTGACGGTCCTCTCCTCAGAGTGTGTTACAACAACCAATTAAAAAAATATATAACCATAACAAAAATAAATAAAAAATTCATTTTTATACTGACTTACTGATATACAGCCAAGATATCAATCAAACTGTCTCCCCAATGGATATCATTTCTATAAAGATCATTTCTATTAATTTTATATCTGCAGATTTCATGTCTATATCATTTCCATAGATTTTACATCTATACATAGCATTTTTTTTATTTCTATTAAATTTGTCTGCATCATTTCTATCAATTTTATATCTACAAACAAGTCATATGTATGTAAATATTGTGCTTATAATGATATTTTGTTTATAATATTTCTATTATTTTTATAGATGTTTCTACACATTTTGTCTAGACATTGTATTTATGAAATTCTACCGATTTGATGTCTATTGTTATTATTTCTATAGATATTTATAGACTTTGTCTTCCAGTATTTCTGTAGATATTATTTCTATAGATTTTGTCTTTTATGCAGACACTGCATCTATAGATTTCATGTTTATAGACATCATTTCTACAGATTTGAGCTCTATAATTATTAATATCGTTAGTTTATAGATTTGTCTATAATTATTACTCTAGATATAATTCCTGTCTATGTTTCTTTGATGTAAACATTGCGTCTAGAACTTTAAAGTCTATAAATATCATTTCTTCATATGTATTTACGTTTAGTTATTATTTGTATAGACTTAATGTCTATAGTTAATTTCTAGAGAAACAATTTGTATTGACTCTATGACATGTTTATAGACATCATATTCAAGTCTAATCACTCGGATCCTTTTAGGTGATTGGATAAGTTTGGAGTTAGAAGGGACTTTCAGGCATATTTTAGATGGTCAGAGTGGACGTTCAGGGTTCATGATGTGGAAGGAGCGTTAAACATTAACATTATGGAGAGTCAGTGTGTTTTAATGGTAAGTGAATGATGAACATATTCACGCATAAGTGATGGAGAGCAAAGTGCCCCAGGTGTCCCCTAGGTGTCCCCCAGATGTCCCCCAGGTGTCCCCCTCTCACCTCCTTTCTGTCCTGTAAGCATTCCAACACAGCCAGGTTGTTGCTCCAGGTGTGTTTAGGACACAGCCGGTTCACATCGTCCCGGCAGGCCTCCTCCTCCGCCAGCTTCCAGCCAAGCGCCCTCCTCGCCTGCGATACTGCCGCTGCTCCTCCGACATTCACCGGATTCGGCGCTCCGAGCTTCAGCTGCCGGTTCACGGGCACCACCACGACCGGAGGAGGAGGTGGATGCAGGTTCCCATTGGCTCCAGGTTTGAGCCCGTGCGCCGCCAGCGCGCCGAGGCTCAGGGACAGGATGCAGCGCAGGAGAAGCCGAACGCGTCCGCTCTCCGCCGCCATCTTCCTCTAACAAGCCTGAGCGCAGCTGCGCGGCTTTAAAAAGCGGCTACTGCTCAGGGCCGCGTTCCAAATCCACACATAAGCGACTACATAGGGCGAATCAGTCCGCTCGTTTCAATGTCTATGTAGTGCACCAATCTAGGGAGCTGTTACATATTTGTATTACCCTGATCCTGGCTACTGTATTGAACAGGTCTCCTGTGTGTGAACTCCTCCAGCGTTTGATGGAGACACTGTAGAGTTCCTGCTGTGTTTTTTTTAATAAAACTGTAAAATAATTACACCCGAATTACTTCATTCACACACTGACTTATGTGTTTATCATTTCTCTTTTTTTTTTCTACAAAAATATAATACATAATTATCATACAAAATATCATAACTATTGTACATCAGTACTATTTGCACTCAGCCCTGGTGATGCTTATGGTGTCTTGCACCACTTTGGAGATGCCCCTGTACCCAGTGTTATTATCTTTACCTGGTTCTGCTTTAACCTAATAATTGATTGGTGTATTTTTGCATTTTGAAATATTATGAAGCCTTAATAAAACCTTAATAGATCATAAAGCATACTGTAGTGATGCACTGTGTTGTGTGATGGTGTC
This sequence comes from Silurus meridionalis, assembly GCF_014805685.1. Classification (NCBI taxonomy): domain Eukaryota; kingdom Metazoa; phylum Chordata; class Actinopteri; order Siluriformes; family Siluridae; genus Silurus; species Silurus meridionalis. The sequence continues at coordinate 26,541,401 of NC_060896.1, forward strand.
AGAAAGATTCTGTATTTTTCTGTATATTATTTTTCTAGATTCACATTACTGACCTTTTCAGTACAATCACATATAACCATTATGACGTCACCTCAATTAAAGGTAACAAAATAAACTAGGGTGCAATTGTTTTGTTGCTACACACATTATGATAAACTACATACTATAAATTATATTTTGCAGTTAGTGATATCGTTTTTGCCTATTTCCTTAAAACTATTATAGTATCTTCATAAAGAGATGAGTGATAAAACTGCATACACCTTTATCTTTCTCACGTTTCCTCTTACTTCATTCCTCTTTTTTTTCTGAATTGGGCTCCTGAGGGTTTAATCCTTTTTTATCATCTATATTTTAATTTGGATTTAGCTCTTCTTACTGACGTGACGTCACTCCATTGTCAATTCTTCCACTGGAACCCCTTAAGGATGACGTCACCCAACCCCCACCTCTCCGTTCTGAGTGTATGAGCGAGGGATTCTGTTATACCTCTTTTTTTTTCGGTGTGTCAATTTTTTTGGATTGAGGTTGAATGTTTATTTAATTTGTTGATAAAAATGTATGGATAAGAGTCACATTTTTATGCAAAATGTGTTAATATTATTAGGTCAGTTCTATATACACAAAATGTAAATGGTCAGTAAGGATGCCCAAAAAATATATTTAAAATATTTACAAGGACTTTCAAGCCAGAAAGCAATCAGAACTTTGGATATAGATTTAAAGTCCTCCTTTTTTTATTTTTATTCAAAAATTTCAGTATTAAATTTACAATATTTCATTATGATATGAATGTAAATTTGTTTTTGTTTTTCACAATAAAAAATAAATAAATAAGTGTATGAGTGAGGGAACTTACGGATGGTGGGTTTACACTCCGATTCCCAAATCAGGTTCAATGACCATGTAAAAGAGTGGGGGAAAAAAAAACTGTAGGTAACGTGTTAAACAAAGATCTGAAGTTGATCTCTTTCTTAGTTTTTTGTTTTTCAGTTTCACGTCTACATTTATGTTCTTCTGCCAATTTACAATTTTTATAAATTATTAGGAAAAAGCAGGCCATAAACCAAATTTGATTATTCTGTAAAAAAAAGAAAGAAATATATATATATATGAATTTTCTTTGTGCAGGAAGTTAAAGGATAAAACCTCTGAAATGTGAATCACTCGTTGTTTAAAGTAAGAAAAATGTTTAACATTCAGTTCTAGGATATTTATTCTGATGACCAGAATTAGAAAAAATTAAAAATAATAAAAAAAAAAAAGACACAATTGCCCAATGAGGCTGAACTCCATCCTTAATCCTTAAAAAAAAAAAACAAGAATTTTTTCTTTATGAGTAAAAAGATTTCTGAAGTTTAACATCCTTAAATTCGAGTATCCAATCCTATAATGTAATCCCGAGTGAATGAAAGGCTCGTGAAGACAGAACCTTTATTTTGAGCTGAACTCTGATCAATCTTTGTGCAAATTCTGCTCAACTTTACACAGTATTTTATAGAGTTGAGAACTGTGGAGTAGTGCGATGATCTACACTACAATTTCGTGAATTTGTGTACAAGTAAAGATACATTTTATGATGGAGTGTATGCTCATATAACACACCTGGTTTTAGATGATTTTTACTTTAAATGATAAAAGTACCTGAATTTACTAAAACCTTTGTAACTGAATGAATGTCTCAGAAATCTTCACAAGCACACTCCAAAATCTACTCGAACATTTTCCCAGAAGAGTGGAGAACAATAAGGGGGACTCAATGTGAAATTAGATGTTAAAAAGCGTACTCATCTTATAGGCAGGTGTCTGTATAGTACATTAAATGTGTATATATATATATATATATATATTGTATAATTTTACACCAATTTACCTGCTGTTGGACATCTGTGATTCGCTTCATGATTCTATTTAGTAACAGCTACGAACTCGCTGATTCCCTTGTGTATTTGAAACTTACACACATTCTTTATATTCCCAAATATATATATATATATATATATACACACACACACACACACACACACACACAGAGTCTTTACCATGAGGTGCATGTTAAACATCCAGTGGTCAGTATTAGAGAATTTTACTCAAAGCACCAAATTTGAACTGCTCTAATACAAGATACACACATTTGTATGATTCTGTCAAGCAGACAAAAAACATGAACATGATGAATAGGACGTGTGACTTTGCCTGTTTACATCACGTACCGCTTGCACATTGACTACTCTAAAATATCTCCGAGTTTAATTTCTATAGTATTGTCCCTTCAGAAGATTATACTTAAATAATGGCTGAAATGTGAGGGGTGCACTTACTTTTGTAAGATACAGTGTGTATGTACATATATATATATATATATATATATATATTTATTTATTTATACACTGTGTGTGTGTGTGTGTGTGTGTGTGTGTGTGTGTGTGTGTGTGTGTGTGTATAGAATTACAGGGGGGAAAAAAAAGCTTAATTCATATATATTCAGGATTATTTCAGTCATTTTGTTGCATTGTATTCCATGAAAACCGTGTGTACGATGTAAATACACCCTGGAAACCTTATCAAAAATATACGCTAATCATAATCTGTGAAAAATCGTTCCATTCTTTATTGAAATAAAAATGCACGAGATCATTGTGGTCTCATTTACGCACATTCCAGAGCACGATCCTGCACTCCCGGTGAAAAAAAAAAGTACGAAAATCTACATCTGTAATACAAATAAAACAAAAGGAAAGTAAAGGTAAATACTGAAGATGTATAATATTTCTGATGATTATTATACGCACCCACAGCCGGACCCCGTGTGTGGCTTAAATAAATTAATTCCTATCACTGCAATCGTTTTGCATATTAACACTGATATACCAGTGCGTCCCAGGAGTTAGTGTCTCGAGTCTATGTTTCATTGATTGTCCAGACCCTCTATCACGGATCAGATGGTAGTGACATACTGAACCTTTTGCATGTACCAGAAAGATAGAGGGAAAGAAAGAGTGAGAGAATAACTGTTGTGCAGGAAAAGGTGTGGTTACTTTACAAATGTGTTTCTTCATATCGAGCACAAACGGTGTGTGTGTGTGTGTGTGTGTGTGTGTGTGTGTGTGTGTGTGTGTGTGTGTGCGCACTGGTTGATCATTTAACACACTACTCCCTTATACAAGAGCACGGCCCTTAGTTCTTCTCGTCTTGTTTTCACGGATTTCTATTTTTTTTTTAAGAAAACCCTGCAATGTACCCGAACCAGTGAACCAGGATTGGAAATAAAATGTCACTTTCTGTATATGAAGTGATTATTACTGTATAAGGCTGGTGTAAACTGTGTGTCTTGCATACTGTGAAGACCACCGTCATAAAAGGTCTGTTAGAGCAGCATAGAAATCTGAGATCTGTTATTAGTGCTGCATTAAAAAAAAAAAATAGTCAACAGTTTTGTTTTGTTTTTTTGTTTTTTACAGTACCGAATGATTCGAGACAGATCTCCTGAGACCTCCAGTGTTGGTGAAGAGACACAAAAGGCTTCAGAAAGTGCTCTGGAGGAGACAGTGACAGCCGCAGCCTGTGGGACAGACTTCCTGTGAGCGGAACCACTCCATCATGTGACTGGTGTGGCCGCCGTGGCCGCAGCTCAGGCAGAAGTTGGACGAGCCGCGGACAGCCACGTGGCAGATGGCGCACTGGAAGGTGAAGCGCTTGCACACGGCACACTGAGTGCCTCGGGCCTGGCTCCGACAGTGGCAGCAGTACACGCCAAACTCTGCAGGACACAAACACAACGTCACTGGGAGAGTCCCGTAGAAAGCTATGAAATATGATCTGCAGGAAAATCTGGGTCGGGAAAAAAAATCCATTAGTATTCACAATGGAAATAATACCGCAGCAGTTTGAGTTTGGATGACAGGCGCCGTTCTGAATAGCTTTTCATTGAATAGCTTTCATTACCTTACATTCCCCACTAGGGGGTGCTACAGTGCACGCATTCATTTTACCTGGGGAACGTAGTTACAAGTTCCCTCACGAACGTATTAAGCACAGGGTCACGTTTTGGTTTTTTTCCCCACAATTTTTGTTTTCAATGATAAAACTTGAAACCTTACACGAATATTTAAGAGGTCTATAAAAAAAAAAAGTATAGTTAGCGCAGTGTCACCGTGGCTACTCGCTCCGCACTGGAAATACGATTTGTAGCGAGTCGTAAAAATCGCTGTCACGTCTGTTTTTACGACACGCTATGGATTCTTGAACGCTTTCTGTCCAGCTTCAAAAATTTCTCTTAAAAGGAGAAAAATCCTGACAATTCTGCATATCGAGGGAGTGAATAAAAGAAGGATGGAAAAATTGAAGACATTTGTTAAAGTCTGCGGAAATAAAAAAAAACAGTTAAATAGAAAATATCAAAGAAAATTAAATAATAAAAGTAAAAACACACACACACACACACACAAAATAATGACAATTCATTCTGTTTTGCGTTTCTTCCCCGATCTGAATCTGAAATCTAACCGAACCGTGACTAAAACCGAGTCACATACCGAACGTGAATTTTGTGTACCGCCGCACCCCCATTACCAACAATGCAGTGGGAAATACCCCTGGCTTCAGGACTATATTAAGGCAGCCAGGAGGCGGCGCTTTATGAATATGAAGACTTGCTGTTCAAAGGTTTTCTACATCAAAAGATTCCTACCAGAACCGCTAACACATGGACAAAAGTATTGGGACACCCGAGTTTCCCAGCCATATGTGGTTCCTCCCGAAAATGTTACCACAAAGATGGAGGAACACAAATTGTATGTGGTATGAAATTTTCCCTTCACTCGAACTAGGAGGCCCGAAACCTGTTCAGCATGACGGTACCCCTGCACACAAAGCCATCTCCATGAAGATCTGCTTTACACCTGGTTGGATGTATGTGGAAGATCTCCTTTCTCTAGCGTGATAAACCCTATTAAACATATGAATATTTCACTGACTGCACCCCAGGTCTCCTCACGTCTCCTACATCAGTATCTTACAACTAGTAATCTTGTGGAACATCTTCCCAAAAGAGTGGAGACTACGATACCAGCAAATAGGGTATAAATATGGAATAGGATCTTAAAAAAAAAAAACATCACACCAATCCAATGGTGAGGTGTCTACAAACATTTGGCCTGGTTCATTATAACAGATATGAACTCACCGATCCCTTTGTGTGGCTCTGGAGGGCAGGACACAAACTTCAGAACTTCTGCCCTCTTCTCCTTCAGCCCCCAGCGGTGCAGAATCTCTCCGTAACACTTCTTAAAGTCGTCAAACTGTAGGGTGTTCGCCGGGTCTAATAATCTGAACAACCAATGAACATAAAAGCAAATTAAATGCTGAAATAATCAGGAAATAAAGTAGCAGAATTGTTAAAAACTTTAGTTTGTAGTGAACACACACACACACACACACACACACACAGTGCTAAAGGCAGGAGTGTGTACAGATGTGAGTGTATAAACAGAAGGGCGTATGATATACTGTAGTGCCATAGCAGGATGATGACCTTTTGTTCATGTCGTGTTGCTCTTTCTCGCGTTCCCGGGGATCTGTGTAAGCCTGGTTAGCGTAGCGAACCTCGTCAGGAGAGGACTCTCCCCATGGTGGAGCTTGTTCAGCTTCACGTCCAGCTGACGAAAAAAAAGAAATGAAATGACAGCAGATCAAGTACTTGTGTGTGGATCTCCAGGCATTCTTCTCGAAAGTGCTGAATTCGTACCAGAAGATAAAGTGAGAAAAGCAGGGAATCTGAGGTGATGTTGGGAAACACAGAAGGTAATCCACTCACCCATGTTCCATGCAGCATTGATGGAGTCGGAGGTACTGGAGCAGGAACCAGAAGTCAGTGAACTGGAAGTGAAGCTGGGCTGGAGGAAGAAATAACAAAACAACAAAAAAAAAAAAAACAACGACATTGAAGAAGAAAAATAATAATAATAATATTATATATATAAAATATAATAAATATAATATAATATAATATAATAATAATAATATAATACAATAAATAATTAATGAATGCATGAATGAGTGTATAAACAAATATATAAATAAATAATTTAAATAAATAAGTCAATAAATAAATGTATTAATATACAGAAATAGAAAAACGTGCTGTAACTGTGGCCGAAACTACAATAAATAAATTAATTAATTAACATGCAACTGCTAATAAAAGAATCAAATAAACCGATAAAAAAATAGGAGCATGCTGTAACTATGACTAACAAATAAACAAACAAACAAACAAAAACAAAATAGGGAAAAACATGCTGTAACTATGACAAACAAATTTATAAACAAACAAAAATAAATAAATAAGTAAGGGAAAAAAAAAAGGTTGTCTGTGACAAAAAAAACCCACACAAATAAATAAATAAATAATAAAAATTTAAATAAATAAATAATAATAAGAATGTCATGCTTTTCTCAAACTCTAATGAAGCCTTAATCCTGACTTATTTTTAAACAGAGGTACTTAAATGTGTTTGGCTTTCTATAAGCTCAGAAACAGCCAATCAAATTAAGTTTGTTGGTACTTATATATAAAAAAAAAAAAAGAAAAAAAAAAAAAAGAAAAAACATCTGTCTCTCTCTGCTTATCAAGAGAATAAATGATTTATATATACACGACTGTATTTCGAGAAGAGTGTGAAGGGTGAGAGGACTCACGTAGCGCGAGTGGTGCAGGGTGAAGCCAGAGCTGCGTGGGCCATACAGTGTGAAATAATCCTGAGGGATTCCCTGACCCCTGAACACACTGCACAGCATGGCCAGACTCTGAACATCACTCATCTGACTGTAGTGTTCAAGCCTGCGGAGAGATAAAGAAACAGCACGTCTCAGAACCTCACGTGAGAATCAGCATGATGAAGAGCTGCTGAGGGACTAAAAGACAGTGATTTGAGAAAATACAATGCGAGTGTCTTATTTTGTGATTTTTGTGCATTGTACTGGAAATGACAATCCTATAAACCAATCTTTCTTGCTGATAGCAAATATTTCACTTCACAATGTAGTGAAGTAACAGGAAAAGTCGTGAAAAAGCTGCTTAAGTACAATAACGAAATACATTTACTTTGTTACTGTTCACCACTGATAATAATCAAATCATGGAGTGAAAGATGGACAGCAAATCTAGTTAGCCGATACTGTCGTCAAGTATTAGAACCAGACCGTTGTCATTGTTAGAATGTTCCAGAGCTGTTATTCATATCTGCTGATATACAAACAGAGTGTAAACTCACAGAGTATCCAGTAGCTGTCGCCCAAACGGGTGCCGGGCCCAGGGCGTGTCTGCGTCAGGATCGGAGTCAGGGCACAGGTCAAGGCTGGTCGCTGCAGAGGCCAACGCCCAAACCTTCAGCACAGGAGTTCAAGCAAGAGTTAAAAAAAACAAAAAAAAACAAACCAGAAGTAGAAGATCAGAAGTTTGCTCCTTTCTACAGAGCAGAAAATGAAACACTCAGACTTGTGTGATGCAACAGAGTCTAAATGGAGAAAACCCTGAAACGGATTATTTTCCCATAATTACTGTAAGTACAGAGGGTGAACAGACGGTTCCTGAACACGTGGTTCCTACTGTGAAGCATGGAGGAGGAGGTGTGAAGGTGTAGGTGTGCTTTGCTGATGACAGAATTGAGGGCACACCTAACCAGCATGGCTACCACACCATTTTGCATTGACATGCCATCCCATCTACGAGCTACGAAGTGGTATCAAAAAGTTTGAGCATAGCTCTGTTTACAAGAAAGTACTTCACTTATCTACACACTATCAACTCCAAAATAGTCCCTGTATGGGAGACTATTTTAGGGAAATTGATTTAGTTAGTGGAGAGACTGCAGGTAAAGCCAACATTCAAGGTGCAAGAAAATGCCTTCTCAAGAAGACAGATCAATGCGAGAAAGGCTAAATTAGGCCATCCAACGGAGAAAAAGAATCGGATGCTTCATCTGATGGATGATGGCTGGAGGTTGTGGAAACAAAACTTGTGCCAGAGTTTAACCAACTGAGTGAAGTTCTGTGAAGTAAATTAGTCAGTTAAGGGGCTATTGCACATGTATAAATCGGAGGAGAGCATTTTGGCCATGACTATAAAATCTCAATAGCCTACATGGATAAAGCATTAAGTTGGCAAACAATCAGGGCGGATGATAGTAAAGCACTCAACTCATTTGCCCTCTTTCTGTCCAGCTGTGCAAATTAAAGATTTGGAGTGTATGAAGGAACTTCAAAAGTCTCATTACAAGGAACGGCTAGACTTTCCTCAGGAGCAAAGGGATGTGCTTCAGTTGTTTGAAACAAAAGCACATGAGCAAAGTTTGTCAGAAGAAATCAACCTGTCAAGTCTGTTTAAAGCAACATCCAACATTGTTGCACATAAAACCCAATACCACTTTTAGGGAAAAAACTGCCAGAGGTTGTCAAGAAACCGTCATCCACCAGTGGATTTGTAAATACAGTCAGCAAATAAACATATGGCCAGTGGGGCCGAGGATACGGACAATATTCTGGCCATAGTTCCATCGGCTGGTGCTAGCAGCTATTCCGGAAGAGGAAAGGGCAGTGGAAGTAAAGGATCTGGATCAAAAGGCATTTCCCCTGGAAAGAGTGTTAGATGTGCAGTGGTGCATCCAGTCAGATCAATTCAAGATCCGAGTTGTCATCCAAAACAAGTCTGCTACTAGAAGAGGGACCCTGTCCATGCCAAGTTCAGTGTATGATCCCTTGGGAATTGTTGCACCACTCATTTTATCTGCCAAGAACATTTAGCAAGAGCTTTTTAACAGTGGTGCCAATCGATACAAAGGTCTAAGCTATGGGACGCTAACCGACCTGGTTCAGTAAAACAGAAACAATCTCTTTGTTTTGGGAAAATCTAGAGTTTCCCCCTTAAAGCCCTACGAATGCTCTAAGAACGCTACGGAAGGAGTTGCAGTTGCCGCTGGAAGATTTAAGGTTAATCTAACCGCGTTTCGGCAAACTTGCAAACATCTACTGTATCGTTGGCATTATATAAGCTTTTAAATTAATTCTAAAAACTGTGCACCAAGTGGTCAGAACATCAACACTTTTTTGCAAAAAAACTAGTTTTAAAGCGTGATACAAACCTTTGCCAAATCTCTACGCCCGACCGCCAGAGCTGCGGCTGCGTTCTTCTGACACGTGTCCCGTATGTCGTTCATATTTAATCTGGGAAAAAAAATCCACAATTTAAAACAACAAATCAAGCTTTAATACAAATACTGTAAGTAAAGGTACTCACACGTAGGCCTCTCCGAGAGCTTTGTGTATCGGGAGGAGACAGGAAATCTCCTGAATGATTACTTTACCAGCCAGTTTGAGCGCTTTATTGCTGTAGTCTGTTCCCTCTCGTTTCCCTTTCCAGCGTCGGGATTTCTGATTCACGTTACAAAAATACAAAGAACAATCAGGTCATCATGAGCCAGGATGGATATTTATAAGGGGGTTAATGCTGGATTATCTCTACCGCTAAATTAGACCAGGATTTTGTTATATTTTCCAGTTGTCCTCATGTGCCAAGAAAAAGCAAGAATCTCGTATAAACGTTCCTTTAGAGAACTCAGAGTTGCACCATAGCGTCTTTTGAATGGACACAACATTATGTGTCGTTAAAAAGACGTAATATGGAAATACTAACAGTTAATGGGACTTGATCTCGGACATTTTGTGCATCGAGATCGGAATTAAAGTTGAGTGCAAAAGTTTGATAATATTTTCCACACTGTTTTTGGAGAGAAGGGGCTGACCAGGGTGTTAAGATGTTGGGCTACTGATCGAGGTAGAGGTCGACCGGTTCGTCGGTTTTGCTGATTAATCAGCGCTGATAGTAGATTGCTGGATCTATCGACAAAAATCCATACTGATAGTTTTTCCGGCCCGCTGTCATTACAAGAGCGGCCTCTAGAGGCGAATCACCAACGCCGCCATGCTGCATGGAGAGCGCTATACGACAATTTCGAGACTACATACACACTATTAACTTCAAAATAGTCCCCTTGCACAGCAATGCAGTGCAATGTGTAAAGTGCAATGTGTCCTGAAGTCTTCTTTTAAAAACGCTTTTGACACGTTGACTTATTATGGTCTGTGCATTTTATTTAGCACATTTTCATAATTCAGAACTTTTTTTTTTGTAATAAAATTCAGAACTATTTTATTTGGAGTGTTGTTTTTTTTTTTTTTTTTTTTAATCCAGTATCCATTTTGAAAACTATCGGTTGATTAATCGATTTTTGGCAAGTACAATCCAACATAGCTATCGGTAGCTGTAAAATCGGTCAACCTCTAGTCGTGAGCTCAAATCCCACCACCACTAAGCTGCACTCATTTTTTAGCTGGGCCCTTACAAAGGCCCTTAATTCTTAAGTGTTATATTGCATGAAATCTTGTTTTGTACAAAGGGTGCGCAAACTTTTGCACTCGGTACATGTTGGTTAGTAAAACCGATCGGTGTGTCCTTCCGAGGCGATTATGGAACTGGCAAAAATTACACGAGCAGCAAAGAAAAAAAAAGAAAAACTGAAACTGTTAGAAGTCGTTGATTGAAGGATTCGGCTTCGCGTGCGGTCGGAAGAAAAGAAAGGGTTAAAACAGGAAGAAAGAGAAAGAGAGAGAAGAATGGATGGAGGAGGTGAGGGATGGAGGGAGGGAGATCAGTACCGGACAGTCTGCAATAGTCTGCACAGACCAGCGCCGATGGACAAAAAGAGGCTTCTGATTGGTGTTTGGGGGTAAAACAGACCACAGCGACATGTGTGAAGGGGGGGTGCAATCCATCAGACCACAAAAGAAATCAAACAAAAAATAATAAAAAAAGAAAAGAAGGATACAATACAGGAAACAATGAGTGAACACAAACCAAGGCTAGGGAATATCTGAAAAATTTGACAATGTAGCATCTGAGGAGCACAAACGATCAGAAATGGTTGACTGATGGAGAGCTGGATAAAGATCTCTTAGGATCTTATGGAGATAATCCAGTGATTTCAGTGACATACTTAAAGATTAAAGGAATAATCTTGCCTTTTTTTATTCCGATCTTGATTCACAGCATCTTCAAGGACAGTTTACTCGAAATCTTTGCTCAGAGATGTTTCTGGTCTCCTAAACTGTATATCTAAAAAAAGCTCTCACCAGGAGATCATGAGTTCGAACCCCTGATTGGAGCAGGTGCAATATCAGTTTTTGTACTTCTGTGTAGTAATTATTTTCATTAATATCTCTAAAAGATTAGAAAGATATTCTAATGCATGCATACGAGGACAGACCGTGCTTTCTTCGGAGAGTGCTATACCTCCAGGTGACGCAACATGAGCAGAAGGTGACGCAACATGAGCAGAAGGTTGCGTCACCTGGAGGTAAAGCACCTCCAGGTGACGCATTGCTGGATCAGTTATTAGCAAAAATCAATACCGATGGTTTTTCCGGGTTGCGTTATACAGTACGAGAGCGGCCTCTAGAGGCGAATTACTGACGACACATGCTGTTTATTTGAAGTTAGTTTTTTTATTAGTTTTGCATGGAACCGTTTTTATTCATTTGGTGAGTTTCTTTTTGTTTCAGTTTGAATGCATGCCTTATATTTTCCACAATATTTATAATTCAAAATAATATATTTTATATGATATATAATATAATATATAAATGTTCTCCTTAGCAGTCTGTCTGAAGGCACTCCTTCCAATTCTAATTATGTGTTCCTCAGTAGCTAGGTTGCCAGATATTCCTCATAACAAATCCACTCAGACATTCCAAATACGTTTAAATTTTGTGCTCCGCAAGCCCGCCTTACCCGTTCCTTGTAGTAGAAGGAAGAGATGGATACTTGCTCTTTATCAGAGCGTGTTGGACTCCCGCTGTACAACCGCAGCGTGGACTGAGACTCGCTGCGCATTTTCATTGGGGTCATAAGGCCACTGTGGTACGCAGACAGAGCGGAGAGTGATCTGAAAAAAACACGCTTATTCATTATACTTAAATATTAACATGAACATTATTTTGAAGGAAATGTTACAGGTTTACCGAGGTGTTGGTTCTGTATTAGGGACGGTGCGATGCATGGACATGGGCCGAGTGAAATAAACCAGAGAGCCTGCAAGAGATAGAGAGAACATATCTATTAGTATATCGCTAGGACAAACTCTTAAATCTGATAGGTCCGAAGGTGTTTGAATTTTTTTTTAGCATACTGTATATAACGCAGATCCAAATCACAGGTCAACGTTTTTTACGGTAACAGCTTACACAGGTATGGCAACTGCACCATACACATGGATTTTGGGGAAGGAAATAAAAAAAATCTGTAATGCAATTGCTGATATTGTTACTTTTGTCTGGAAAAACTCATTTTATATTTCATCTGAAACAAATAGAACAAATGGAAGAAAAGCCTTTTTGACTAGAGGTCGATTGATTAATCGAATTTTGCTGATTATTTAGCACAGGTAATTGTTTGCTTAAACTATTGGCCCTTGGGAAAAAATCCATATCAATAGTTTTTCCAGGTTGTTGAAGTGGCTGAGAAGGTGTGCTGTCATTATACAGCACAAGAGTGGCCTCTAGAGGCGAATCACTGACACTACGTGTTTTTATTTATGTGAAGTTTTACTTTTTGTTTCAGTTTTGAATGCACATCTTATTTTCCTCAATATTTATTATAATACATATTTATTTACCACATTTTAATAGTGCTAAATAAATTCAGTAATATTTTTCATGGCCTGTTATATTTGTTTGTTTTATTTTTTTAATCCAGTAGCCATCGGCAAATACGATCCAACCTCGCCATCGGTATCGGTAAAATCCACTGTCTTTCAACCTCTATTTTTGACCAAGGAATTTAAGTGTTGTTTCTAGTGGAACATCTCAGAAAAGTGGAGGTTATTATAATAACAAATGGGGACTAAATGTGGAATTGTCAGGTGTCCAGAAACCTTTGTCCGTATAGGGTATTCTGTAACGATTCCCATTAGACCCAAGGAGTCTCAGAATTCAGTAAACTAGTAAAAAGCACAATGTAACTCATGGCTCACCTGTGCCACAGAATCGGGCGCCTGAGGTACGAGGGAAAGGGATGTTAGCATCCTGGTAAGACCCGTATGTGTTGGTGACGCGAGGGAAAGCAGGAAGGGCCGGGCTGACAGAGTTACCGAACACATGGGGATTAGTGCCGTCCTCCTGCAGTGCACATACAGGTCACGAATCAGGGACATGTAATACATGACTATTTTAACCTTCTAAAATATCCAGCACTAACCAAATCAGATTCGAGGCAGGACACCAGCTGCCTTACACATGGCTCCAGGCAGTTCTGGTTCCTCTTCACTTTCTGAAGCGAAGTGTCTGTCAAGATCTAGACAAAAAAAATACAAAATGACATGACACCGTATCGTTCAGTTGAAAATGTAAACATGATAAGGAATAAGCGTGCAAATCTTTTGGCACCTCGCAGTTTCTTATTTAATCTGTATTCTCTCCTATATTCTCGTATAGACTGATTGTGAAACCTGATTCCAATTTTGATTAAAATAACACTATCCCTAAAAACAAAAAAAAACACCTGTACTTTCATTTCATCCAAAAAAGAGACCAGAGTATATGTAAATTTCAAAAAGAAATCCTTCTCAAACCCTACATCAAAACAAGCTGCCATTTAAAGTTTTGTAGTATTTATTTTTCTATTCATATACACGATAATAATAAGTTTTTGGACACCTGACCATAGAATTGGTATTTAAACATCCCATTCCACAGTGAGTCTCCTTTCACTTTTATAAAAATATCTACTCTTCCGTGAAGATGTTCCACTAGATTTTGGAGTGTGCTTGTGCAGATTTGTGTGAGAGTCATTTAGAAACAAGGGTGTTAGTAAAGTCATGTAGCTGAGGTGAGGAGATCTGGGGTGCAGTCAGTGTTCACATTCATCCCAAAGATGTTCAATAGGTTTGAGAGCTGTAGAGATCTTCTACTCCAACTCATGTAAAGCAGATCTTCATGGAGCCGGCTTTGTGCACAGGAGCTTTGTGATGCTAGAATGTTACCACATCCGAAGATGAATCCAACTTTTGGGGAAGTACCACAAATGGCTGGAAAAGTCAGGTGTCCGAATACGTTTGTCCAAATAATGTGTTTCTATACTGTATGATCTGAGGTAATATATATCCATGAATGAATATACACTACATAGTAGCTGGTTACGTCTTTTAAAGATCCGTGGTGCTATAATGTGGTACCTTCTGTATCTTGGTCTTCATGGAGGATGAGATGGTTGTTGGGGAAACGAACTGGAAAGACGGTGCTGCGTTGTTCGGATACTGTGCGGGAAACTTCACTACCAGCCTGACCTGATTTGCTCCACAGTGGGCCGAGACGAAGCAGGAGCGGTTCACAGCATCCATCTACACACACACACACACACACACACACACACACACACACACACACACACACACACACTCTTAATATTTCCTTATTGCTTAGGGTTATACACAATAGAAATGTATAGAAGTTGCCGGTTCCTGACCTCCACATTGACGTTGCGGATCTGCAGGTTGACCAGCGAGAACTCCTGCTGCAGAGTCTGAGCGAGGCCTGCTGGGTCCTGCCTACCGCTGGACGCCTCAAACTGACCTACAGAGGAACAATAAATAAAGAGTAGAGGTTCATGATTGTAATAATAATGACAATATTAACAATCATTATTTGGTGTTAATGCCATCAGATGATATCCGTCTTATACTCTGAAATTTTGAACTATTTTAGAGCTGTGCAGTAAAAATAATAAATACGATAAACAGAAGTGGTTCTGCTTTCACAACAGCAATATGGCTCCAATTAAACAATATATTGTACTTTTTATCCATTTATATTTACAATAAACGGTTTTGCTTCATATTGTTAGACGCTTTCCAAAAAGATCTGTCTCCAGGAAGTTACAGCTCTACCTCTGCCATGTTAATCTATTATTCTAGTACTCTAGTATTCTAAGTGACTCTCAGGACACGCCTCGGTCTCCGTAGTGTTGTGATGCATCATATTCGTGTAGCAGCAGCGGTGCTGAGGGAACGCGCTCGAGAAACAGTTTAGCGACGAGAAATCGATCTACATAGAAAATATTGGTCACAAATTATTGGTCGCTTTGTAAATAATGAAAGTATAGAACATCTACTAATAATTATTTAGAAATAAAAAAAATGTGTATACATCGTTAACTTTTACGATGTGAATCTCTGAATCTTTCCATCCCTAATGTCTTCATATTGATTACAGGTCTATAACAAAAACAAGGGGATGGTTTGTGTGTGTGTGTGTGTGTGTGTGTGTGTATGTGTGTGTGTGCGTGTGTGTGTGTGTGGTTTCACCCTGCAGCTCGTTGGTGGTGAGACTGGGGCTTAGTGGAGGTTCTTGGGAGCGGAGTGTCTTCTCAGACTCTGTCGTGAGAGTCATGCCTTCCATCAACTCCTCCACATTGTCATTAGCACATAACTATAAGACAGAGACACACACACACACACACACACACACACACACAGATATAGAGCTCACAGTCATTTCTTTTTGTTTCATTTGTATACAATGTATTGTGAAGGAAGCTATTGATTTAGAAGGATTTCAGACATTTGACCTTGCCATGACCTTGACCCTGCTTGGCTCAATTCCAAATCCGAAACAGGCTGCTGATTATTCTCATAATGATACAAATCTCTCATTTATTGATATATTACGCTAAAGATAATCGCTTGAAAAACACTTGAATTGGGTTTCTTGCTTTAGTAATGAAAGTCATTCTCGCTGTATGAGGTTCCTGTCTGTGATGCAGCACTGCGTTTCTCTATAATATCGATACTTTCTATAGCCGTGACATCATAATGATGCTCTTATGAGGTGGATTGTGGATTGTTTTTTATGTAGTGACCCCCGATCTCTTCCCCTGCTTCAGCTTCTAAACATGTCTCATGTAAACTGGTTGCCTGTAATTCAACTACTGCTGAAAAGTGGTGTATTTGTAGATTAGATTCTTCGCTCTCAGTTCCACTGTTTCGAAACCAATAAAGCAGAAGTGAGTGACCGAATCATTAGTAGCTTCGCAGGTCATTACACCACATCATACCGATTTCTCCTACAGCCCTCACCTTCTGTAACTGAGGATCCACCCTCCATATCCGAAGTGTCTGATCTCTGGACCATGTGACTAGTTGGCAGTCCTTTGATCCTACAGAACAAAACAGATCATGTTATTGATATGTAGTAATTCCCTTCATGCTTTCTGTATTGGTCTGATCTCTTCCCCATGAGCACTGATTTGCTTTCTTCATGTGTGCACATGTTCTGTGTTCAGCCCATTATTAGTTAATAGTTATTATTAATATTATATTAGTATGTATACTCTGCCGTGGCTACGGTAAAATAACATCACAGCATTGATCAAACTTTTCTATAAACTTAAAATTTTACAGTTGAATTTAATTAATAATATTCATAAAAAGATTTTTATTACTCTATTGTTGGGTAATTGTACACAAATCATAGATAGATAGATAGATAGATAGATAGATAGATAGATAGATAGATAGATAGATAGATAGATAGATAGATAGATAGATAGATAGATAGATAGATAGATAGATAGATAGATAGATAGATAGATAGATAGATAGATAGATAGATAGATAGATAGATAGATAGATAGATAGATAGATAGATAGATAGATATTTTTTGACAGACAGAGTAAATACCGAATGTAGTTTTTAAATGATGATTTCATTTATTTAGGGAGAATCAAATTTGTCCAAAGCTTCCTGGCCCTATGTGAAAAAGTTCTTGCCCCCTAACAACCTATATGAAAAAGTAACCAAACATCAGGAACAATAGTTTTTCACAGCACTGTAGATAAACAAGTGGACAGACAGACAGACTGCACCCTCTGCAAACCTTGCCCTCAGAAATCAAGAGTTTTGAAGGTCAATCCTGCTCACCTTCTTTCTGAGGCCTCCATTGAAACTCGAGCACCACGTCGTCATGACCTACGAACGCATGAACGGGGCTGTTGAGGTCCAGAGTACTCCACAGGAGGAGGCTGTTCTCCCGCCTGAGCTGCGGCACCATCACCGTCACCAACCCGTTGGAAAACGGCTGATCCAAACCACAAGGTGAAAAAAAATTATTCACATCACTGTAATGTAGCGCATCAAAGCATAACAAATATCTACAACGCAAAAATGATATACAAGAAGTCAAATATCTTAAACATAGTCCACTTTATTAAGTGTATAAGTCTATATATATATATGGATATACTGATGTAAAAGAAACACACCGTGTATCTGGCCTTCCAAACCGGAACTTGGCAGGACAGGATATTGAGGTACTTTCGAGGTTGTCTGTAGTCCCAGAACTGTGCAGATCATACGATCGTCAATAGCGTGATCTCACACACCATGTGACATTTCTGTTTATTGTTCTGAGTTTTGAGATTGGGTTCATATTCACCCTGACGGAGTTGTCCTGGCTGGAGGTTGCTAGTATGTACTCGTTATCGGGATGCCAGTCCAAACCGTGAATCTTGGATAAGTGTGCAGCAACATATTCAACAGCAGTGTTGGGTTTCTGGAACACAGAACACACAATGACAGGTGTCTTTTCAGCCGTATAGCATGTAAAGATGAGAAATAGTGCTAAATAAAAAGAATATAATGTCCCACAAGAAATGACAGACATCTTGCTTGTTGATTACTAAGTAACAATAAAAGCTTGAGTCCACAAGAATTTCTTCCTGTTGTGTGATCGGATCTCAGAACTTGTTCTCTCATGTATGCAGTGGGATATACACACACCGCCGTTACACAAAGTCACTCATTAACACAACTCACCCGTCTGTCCCAGATCCTGACGTCTCCGTCGTGACTAGAAGCCAAGCAGTGCTGATTCTTTTTGTTCCACTTCACCTGAGATGCTCCAGCTGCAGACGCATTACATTTACAGACAAACAAGGATGAGTGTGTGTTTGAAGAACAGCTGGAGCTCAGTGATCATGTGAATTATTCCGTGTTGTGAACTCACCCACTGCTGATAGAGCTCCTGTAGGCTTACGTGTGTCTCTGAAAGAAATAAAGACAAAACACACACACACACACACACACACACACACACACACACACACACACACACACACACACATATATATATATATATATATATATTTCATAACTGCAAATTGATAATGGTGGATTTTTTGTCATTATCTAATAAACAACCAAAAAACATTATTGTGGGTAGATCTTGTAGATAAATATTAACAAAAGTGGAACAAGTTTCTAATTGAATAATGCCTCCTTATCGTGTGCTTTTCAATCAGAACTACACAGACATTATACTTTACACCTGTTTTGGGGCCTTACCTTGTGTCCCATATGTAGATGTAGGTGTCCACTGAACTTGTGACTAGAAGTTCTGGCTCAAACCACGACCAATCCAAATCACTGTGATACCAGCAAAACAGATTGATTAGTTAGTTAGTTAGTTAGTTAGTTAGTTAGATAGATAGATAGATAGATAGATAGATAGATAGATAGATAGATAGATAGATAGATAGATAGATAGATAGATAGATAGATAGATAGATCAGACAGACATTGATATACAGACAGACATTTTTCGATAAACAGATAGCTAGGTAGGTAGGCAGACAGACAGACAGACAGTGTTTGATAAACAGACATTTTTTTGTATAAACAAACAAACAGAAATTTTTTGACAGACAGAAATTTTTTGATAAACTAATAGGTAGACAGACAGACAGATATTTTATATATACATATACATATATATATATATATATATATATATATATATATATATATATATATAGCAAGATAACAGATCGACTGTATGAACATTACCTTATGACCCGCGTGTGGCCTTGCAGGGACGTGTGAGACTCCCCACATCCATCACGCCATACGTACAGGTCCACACGCTGATTGCTCTGCATACACACACTACAAATCAAACACTCCACATTCACCACACTGCAAACATCATCTAAACATAACAATAAAACAGCTCAGGACCTGCTGTTATAGTAAAACAATAGCCAACAGGATGGTGTAATGTCACTGATTGATCTCCTCATGCTGACATCACCACATCTGACATGTTGTAATCATGTACCCTGTTAGTCGGTTGCTCTAAACCCTCAGTACTGTAACCTGCGCTTACCGATGCAGCGAATAAGTGAGCCTCCGTCTTGTGCGGGTTCCACTGGACCGTGCCGACGTCCCACTTGCTCTGACGGCCGATTTTCCGAGGAGCTTCTGACGGCGCCTCCAGATTCACAACGTACAAAAAACGCCTCCTAACCCAAGTATAAAAAATACAATTATTTAAATACAAGAATGTAAAAAAATTCAATAAATGTTGTTGCACATCTGGGTTTTTTTTAACAATCTGGTCCTTGGCAGAATCCACACAAATTTCTATTTTTGCTCTCCCAGGCCCAAAACCCATATTAAGGTGAAATTATTTTATTCACATCCTAGTTTATTAGGAAGCAACCTTTCAGGGCCCTTGAGCAAGGCCCCTAATTCTCAACTGTTCAGTTGTAAAAAATAAATGAAACAAATATACGTCGTTCTGGATAAGAACATTGGCAGAACAGCAAAATGTAAATGTAATGTCACAGATACCCTAGAGAGAGACACTTCAAAGCTGAAACTGTTGGGCCCTTGAGCAAGGCCCTTAACCCTTTCTGCTCCATGAAGGCTGCATCTTGGCCGACCCTGTGCTTTGGCCACAGCTTGCTAACAGCATGGGATATGCGAAGTAATATACACATGACAAGTAAAAAAGCCTGTTCCTTTCTTTCTCTTTTTCTTTCTCTCTCTTTCTTTCTATACCAACTTCTTAAAAGGTGGAAGAGAAAAGAGCCCAGGTCTGTAATGACATAGTTCTATTGGAGCAAATAGAGTGAAAAGAAAGAAAAGAAAGCAAAGCTTGCATTTTTCACATATATTACAGCTTTCATGTAGAAGATTCTTTGTTTTCTTTCATTCTGGAGAGAAAGAAAGAAAAAAAGAAAGAAAGAAAGAAAGAAGTTATATATTTGTCACATGTACATCTACAGCACAGTGAAATTCTTTCTTCATATATCCCAGTGATGTTAGGAAGCTGTTGTCAGAGCGCATGATCAGCTAGGACACACTGCCCCTGGAACACAGAGAGTTAAGGGCCTTGCTCAAGAGCCCTCAGGAGTGGCAGCTTGAAGGTGCTAGGGCTGGGCCTTGCACCCCTGACCTTCCAATAAGTAAATCAGATCCTTAACCACTACATTTCCACTAAGAAGAAAATATCTATCGTTCTCTATGCATCTATGATGAATAAAAGCCTCAGATTCTTTATCCCTCTGAGAAAGTAAAAGTGAAACAGGGTCTCAAAGATGTGCAGAAGGACATAGAAAGGACTGGTGTGTGTGAAAGTATTTTAACAGGACATTGTGGTATGTGGCAGGAATGTACACACCCTGAAAGCACAGCATAGCGCCCTAAACAATCCACTGACATCGCAGTAGCCTGGAAAACACAAGGAATTAGAAATGAAGTGCACAAGAACAACACACTTCCTCAAAGTACTCAATGGTTATGATAGTGATTATGCTTGTTATAAATGGCAGCACTGACAATTCAATCAGAAAAATACATCAAACCTGTTCTTTCTTATCAGAGTTATATTAGAAATATCTAAACAAATTATAAAAATATGTAAATAAATCATTGTCAGTCTACTCAGCTCGCAGCAGCATAGACCCTACTGAGAAAATGAATAAAAGGTGTACATAAAGTTTTCCTGTTTTCTGGATTAACTTTCCAACTATCTTTGCGTAGTCTGTCCTCAGTCTGAGATGTAAATAATGCTGAGGATCCGAATGATCACGTCCCATCCATGCTTTTATACCTGAGCGTCTCTGAACTCCACCACGACATTCTCGCTGCTCCACCGGGCCGCCATGTTTCTCCCACTAAAACATCAACAAATGACATCAGGAGATCTCGCGGGATTTTTTCCCCGCGTCTTCTCGCGAGATTCGCCTTTGTTGAACGAGCCGCCGCGCTGATTGGCTGTTCGGCACACGTGTTCAAGATGGCGACCACCATGGTGGAGCATGTCGTAGCTGACGCTGGGGCTTTCTTAAAAAACGCCGCATTGCATGTAAGCCTTCATGGGTTCCTGTAATCACGACGAAACGGTTTATGTTTCTATTCTTTAATTATTTATTGTAATATCAGCTTGGATTAGTGTTAGATTGTGGTGTACTGGGACTAATGTTATTCAGGGATTCGGGTTATATTAACAATTAATGTAATTATTGTATATTTAATAAGGGTTTTAATAGGTTTAACATGATTTTAGACAATTTTGGAAAGACCTGGCACGTTCTTGATGTGCTGTCACATTACTGGGTTAAACGGTATTATATGTACTATATATATAAATAATTATGGAACCCAGCCATCAGTGGTGCACAAGTCAGTGCACTCTTAGCGCTGTTCACAGGCCCGGATGAATGGGCAGGGTTGTGTTAGGAAGGGCATCCAGCGTAGACCATCACAGCTATTGTTAGCCAACAGGGTACCGGTGGAAACTGGGCTACTGTTAGGAGAAGATGGAGAGGAGGAAGATGTCTACAGAGACAGCAGGGAAAGGAGAAGTGGAGGTTCAGATTGGTACTTTAAATGTTGGTACTATGACTGGTAAAGGGAGAGAGGGAGCTGATATGATGGAGAGAAGAAAGGTAGATGATGTATGTTCATGGAGTAAGACCAGGAACATTGGAGGTGTTTAAACTGTTCTATCGTGGTGTGGATGGAAAGAGAAATGGTGAAGGGGTGATTCTGAATGAAGAGTACAGTGAGAGTGGAAAGGATGTGCTGCAAGTTAGAGCAATCAAGGATGGAGATGGAAATGTGTTGACTAGTGAGGAGAGTGTGTTAAGAAGATGAAGGGAGTATTTTGAGATGGTGAAGCAGGAAGTGGATAGGAGTCAGTAAGGAGGAAGTGAGAGCAGCGATGAAGAGTGGAAAATCGGTTGGACCAGATTACATACGGGTAGAAGCATGGAGATGTTTAGGAGAGATGGCAGTGGAGTTTTTAACCAGGTTGTTTAACAAGATTTTGGATGTTAAGAAGATGCCTGAGGAATGGAGAAGGAGTGTGCTGGTACTGATCTGTAAGAATAAGGAAGATGTGCAGACCTGCAGTAACTACAGGGGAATAAAGTTGATCAGTCACACCATGAAGTTATGGGAAAGAGTAGTGGAAGCCAGGCTAAGAGAAGAGGTGACCATCTGTGAGCAACAGTATGGTTTTATGCAGAGGAAGAGCACCGCAGATGCCCTATTTGCTTTGAGAATGTTGATGGAGAAGTATAGAGACGATCAGAAGGAGTTGCATTGTGTGTTTGTGGATTTAGAGAAAACGTACGACAGGGTGAAGAGAGGAGTTGTGGTATTGTATGAGGAAGTCAGGTGGACTGCTTCAAGGATCGGCGCTGAGCCCTCTTCTGTTTTGTCACCTGTGTGTACAAAATGGAAAATTTTACTTGCACTGGAATTAGCATCAGTGAGAAAGAGCTCTTAACAGACATCATTGCAAAAAGAAACACAAATCCGCGGCAGGTGTATAAACGCTGTTAGCTTTATATATTTACAGTTGAAACTTTTCCGGTTTCCCTGTTTGAATGCGGAATAGACTTCTGCCACCTACTGCTATGGGAGAGTTATGTCACTCACGTAAGCGCAGAACGTACACGCAGGTCCATTGTGTCGGTATTGTAAGCAAACAGAACACATATACTGTGCATGATCATTATATACCTTTTTCAACAAAGTTTTAATTAACTCCTTTTTTTGAGGTGTTTTCTCCAAAAGTCTTGTGGTGGAAACCGGAGGCTCCTTCTGTAAATGCTTAATGACCTTTTTAAAAAAAATAATGACACAATGGACATAGTTTTCTTTGTGATATAATAGCGAGCATGATTTCATGTTTTTAGTCTGGTATTATGTAAATAATCCACTATACAAGTCCTTCTAAAACCTAAGATATAGCCGTTGCTATAGAAACATCAGACCGGGGTTTACTTTGGAGCTCGTCGCCTGTCGGAGCTGTTCCTGAAGAAAATGAATCACCTTCTGACCAATCAGAATGCGAGAGTGCTGATCAGTTAGTTGTGTTTTTCCTTCGCTTTAGGAAATTGGGAGGAATATTTACACACTGAAGGATGTCGTGAATGAAATTCGGGACAAACAAACGAAAAAGAACTTGGCTTTTTTACCCTACAAGCTCAACTTCAAAGAACCGTTTCCAGAACACGTCCGATTCGGTGAGTCGCTCGTACTCTAGTTCGCTAATCTTCGGGATGAAGCGAGTCAGATTTTTTATTTGTGACTTTTATTCATTTATTGTCCTCCAGTGACCGATTTTGCCAAAAAGACCGGAGATTATCCGAGCCTGTCAGCTACAGATATTAAGGTCTTGGCTCTGACCTACCAGCTGGAGTTGGAGCATTGTGGAGCTGCTCACCTGAGGAAGGTCCCAGCAGTGCAGGTATTAGTGGTGAAATTCTCCTGAGAGAAATGAAATGAAAATAAAACCTGTGTTTTGGATTAACATTGTGTGTTTCCCTGCGCTTTAGGTAGAAGTTTGCAGCACACAGAAACACCCAGAAGCTCCGGTTAACATCGCCGGATTTCACCTTCCTCCTACTAAAGTAAGACTTCATAAGTTATTTTTCAAAATATGTCTGGAATTTTCATATTGTATTTTTCAAAGCACTATATTCTTTGATCTCGATCTGAAACATTTAAACTCATTTGAAAAAGTTCTAAGACATAAATGAATCATATACAGAACCTGTTAAATGTGTGAAAACAGTTTTGTTGTTTTTGAGAGCCCACGTGCGTGATTAAAGAAATATATAAATGGCAGATGTTCTACATGATTTTATTGAAAAATCCTCCTGTTTCTCCAAACATTCAGCTGAAACACTTTGCTGTGCCTCTTGTAAAACTTGCCAAAGATGTTCTTCACTAGTTGGAGATTTCTTACATCCAGTTCATCCCAGAGCAGATAAATAGGATTTAGGTGTGGTGACTGGGCAGGTCATTTCATGCTAAATATCACTAAACAACCTCGAAACCATCATGATCACATGTTCTCCCCTGTTCTCCTTCTTACAAGTTCTTCTGTTAGAGACACAAGTGTCGCACGTGGACTCCACAGAACGTCCTTTCAGTCATTCACTGCTTTGGCATTTGAGTTTGTTGCATAAAAATGTCTCGAAAGCATAAAAAAACATTTCCAACAGAAATAAAAGGTAAGTACACCCTGTTGGCTTGTGTTCATTTTAAATGAGGGAATAAAAACAAAACTTTTATTTATATTTTAAAGCAGAAATCATCATCCAGGTCGGTTCCTGACGTTCAGCAGCCGTTAGCCTCCCGTGAACATCCAGCTGCCGAGAGCTCCGAGTTTAACAGCTTCCAGTTTTGGAGAGATCCCTTACCCAACATCGACGATGACCTGCTCAAGCTGCTGGTGTGGATTTTGACAATTTTGTTTCATACTCGACCGTCTCCTCGCTTAGTTTAAGCAAAAGAAATAACGCTCTTTTTACACTGAAGCAGGACACCTCAGGCAGCTCGGGCACCGAGGTTCAGCATGACGTCGTGTCACGTGAAGCTCCGAGCGCAGAGAGCTCCGAGTTTAACACCTTCCAGTTTTGGCGAGATCCCTTACCCAGCATCGACGATGAGTTATTAAAGTTAGTGGTGAGTAAAATGTTTATGGTTTATGATTTTCTGGAGAAAAAAAAAATGATTTTGGAAATAAGTGAATGAAATGTCGGGTTGTTTTATAAAAAGGCTCCGAAATAATATAAATTAGGTTTAAAAAGAATTATAATTTAATTACATTTTCTGTAAAAGCTGTATCTTGGTCAGGGTGCGCTTACTGCAAACATCTGCATTCGTATCGCATTCTCAAATCTTAAACTAACGAAGTAGGTGTGGCCTAAACTCTAGAAACTTAATACATAGGAAACCCTGAGCTAGAAATGTTGCAGATGAACCCTATCGATATATTGTGCATCATGTTCATGTGCAACAGGATTCTGGTCCCAAAAAAGTAAAAAAGCTGACTGTGGTGTCTGGGTAGGAGGGGCTTACTCTCGCTCATCTTCTCCAAGTGGGATTTGATATGAAAATTTTACATATTCAGACCTATTATTACTTTCTACACATACTGCACCAAAAAAAAAAAATCTATGAACACTCAGAACGGATCTCTTTGCGGTAAGGGTGCACAAACTTTTGCATTCGGCCGTATACACATTTTCCATTTGTGCTTTCTGTAAACAAATGTAAAAAGCCAAATACCGTGTCTTAGGACGGGGCCGAGAGAGTGCAGAGCACAGACCTGACGTCACGGAGCGACAAAAAGGAGAACGATGTTGGTATTGAAGAGGAAGATGCCGAGGAGGAGGATGGAGGAGGCTGGATCACTCCCAGTAATATAAAACAAATCCAGATGAACGCCGGAGAACATCAGGTGTCGGAAAACATCACAGTGGGCTGCTTGACCACCGACTTCGCGATGCAGGTGCGTAAGATGCCATAAGAAGAACGTGTGAATAGTTTGTACGTATGATCACTACGTTAATGAGTTGGTTCTGAAGTAGAGATATTTTCCCTCCATGGATCATCTACACATGAACTCGAACACCCCAGGTCAGAAATCACAGTTCTGCTCGTTTAGTGTAATATGCTGATTCATTTTATGTTTCTTGTAGAACGTGCTCGTTCAGATCGGCCTGAACGCGCTGGCAGTGAACGGCATGCTCATCAAACACACGAGAAACTACGTGCTCCGCTGCCACGCCTGCTTCAAGTGAGTGGACGGAGTTCTATATATCTGAAGGTCATGTACAGCAGGGATCTCCAAACCTTTTATGCACCACAGACCAGATTCGGTTTGAAAATTACCGGTAGTCCCAGACCTACGATGAAGATGCTCCGACGACTCCGATGCCGTAACTTAAAAATACCGTAAGTCGACACATGGCCCAGCCTACCCAGGAGTAATGGAGTAACAGCGATCAGTAATGGGGTAGTGTACGGTAACGTGATCATAATTTAAGAAGTTACGGTACATAATTTGGCAAACCAGAGCAATTTACAGAAGCGTAATGTGTATAAGAGACGAGTTAAAATTGGTCTTTGAAATGGGCGGGAGATGCCTACATCCTGGCAGCATCCTAACCTGGCGTGTGAAAAAAAAAAAAATATCGTCATCATAACTCGGGGACTACCTGTATATTATTATATACACATGCATCTATCGTTATCTAATATCTGTCTACATATCACACACGTGGGATTTATAGCATGGGAACAGTGAGATGAAAATTACTGACGTCATTTTTGATTAAAGGCTACTTTTTCCCCTCTCATTTTGGCGTCGGAAGACGACTCTCCGTTCTTAACGTCGCTTGATCTTTTTTTTTTAGCGTATGTAAAGCTCTTAAAGGGCATATACATATATAGACATTATTATTGTGCTGTAAGATAACACAGCCGCAGACAGTAGAGGGTCAACCAGCAGCAGGAAAACGTGTGCGTCTCAAGGCAAGGAAGCATTTTATACTAAACGCAACAATGAAAACTGTACCTGCAAGTTATGCAAAGCGGATCACGGAGAACTGGTGTCACGGATGAAAGCGAAACATCAGCACAGTAAGCAGAAACTATATAATCCTCATCATGTGAGAATGGTAGAGTTTAATGTAGTGCTATTCTGTTTGCTAACTTCGTGACAGTCACACTGGATCTGTTCTGTCGTGACTCGTGAGCATCGGGTGATGGATTCAACTAAATCTAAAAGCAGCAAATAACCGCAGCAGTAAACGATTCGATTTTTAGTCCCTGTTTAGCCCCTATTTTATGCATTTGTACACATATTATAAAAATACATGCATATAATATCTCAATGAGCACTGGATTTGAATTATAGACACTGGTGCACTAAACATGTAGATTTTTAATCATGTACTAGCATTATTCGCTAGTCAGTGTGTTATTGATGGTACGAAAGAACCCTGAATATCTAATCGGGGGGAAAAAATCAATAGAGACTAATTAATCAGGATTTTAAAGTCATCAATCAGCCTCTTCTTGTTTTTCATCCACTTATTCAAATCAATCGTTCATTTGTACGTTTTTTTTTTTTTTGGTCTTCTGTCAGGACTACCACAAACATGAGCAAAGCGTTCTGTCCACATTGTGGCAACAGCACGCTGAAGAAGGTGGCCGTGACGCTCAGCGAGGACGGCAGCGTGCAAATGCACTTCTCCAGCAACCCCAAAGTGCTCAATCCCAAAGGAAAGAGGGTATGTTCCCATTCTGGCTCAAACAGAGTGGACGGTTTTGGGTTACTGATCAGAGGGTCGGGGGTTCAAGCCCCAGCACTACCAATCTGCCACTGCTGGGGCCCATCAGCGAGGCCCTTAACCTTGTCTCATGGCTGATGCTGTGCTTTGACCCCAGCTTCCTGTTAAACTGGGATATTTGACGGAATATTCCAGTGTGCTCTGACGTATGTGAGGAAAAGATTATTAATGAACCTCCATAAAATAAATGTAAATTTAGTTATTTTTAGGGAGTGTATTTATTTTTGCACACTTTTTAGCTTATTTATTTGCAATCAGATAAATACAAATAATTTCTTAGTTTGTTGATTTGGAATTAAAATTTTCAGGTATGGATTAGTATGCAAAAAAAAAAAGAGTATTGAAAAAATATTGTAAATATTTTTTTAAAATAAAAAAAAAAATCTGAATTTATAAATAAAAAAAAATTACTTTTTAAAAATAAAACAAAGGTTACGTCCACACCGATCCCGAAGACGTTTATTTATGACTTTTTTCCCGAAAGTATGAAACAAACCCAGCAGTGCAACAGATGATACACGATGAAGCCCATGCATCTGTCACTCAATCAAAAAAGGCAAAATATCGATGGAACACGCAATTATTTAGATTGTATTGTACTTTGCTGTTTAGTGATGGTTTAAATCAAATTAATTATTAAATTAATTTAATTAATTAATGGCACAAATGGTCTTTATTATGTTAGGGAAGTCTGCATATTTCAGTCCATTAAAAAGTCACTCATTTGGGATTTGCAGAATCACTAATCCCTTTCTTTCTTTCTTTTTTCCCCCACCTCTCCCCTTTTTGCAGTATTCTGTTCCTCTCCCACAAGGTGGCAAACACTCGAACAACCCGCACCTGGTGGATGATCAGCGTTTCCCTCAGCAGCGACTCTCCCAAAAGGCTCGGGGGAAGACGGACGTGTTCGACCCGGACTACCTCGCCGGCAGCTCTCCGTTCTCAGAGCACGACCTTTACAGCCGTGCGGCGGGTTTACAGCTGCGGGACGCTCAGTGCGGAGGAGGCAGAAGGCGCACCAACCCGAACGCCTCTCGCAAGAAATTCGTGAAGAAAAAGTGATCAGACCTTTTATTTAACGCCATCGAGGGCAAAGAGTGAGGAAGGAAATGAATGTACCAGTTCTTGTTTCTAGAAGAAAAAAAAGTTTAACTACAGCATGAACTGACGTGTGATTAGGGATGTAGCGATACGGAATTTGATGTTTGATGTTCGTGATGTCATTGAGAATCGTGCAGTAAACACCAGGTGACCTGAAATAGCAGTCAACGTATTTCCGACTCTGTAAACATATCAGGAGAGATAAAGATATCTTTCAACATGAGTAACCTGATAAAATTGCATGGGATGTAGAGTATGCTTAATAAAGCTTGTAACCTGTAGAACACGCACGTTTGGTGATTAAAAACGAGCACCAGGTGCCATATGATGTGTGTAAGTAGAAAGAACGTCCCATCCTTTCATCATCTATGATTTACACTCATTTCTGATTCCAAACCGATTTCATTCATAAAACCTCGTTCTTTAGTCAAATTCTATTTCATGTATTTGAAATTATTTATACTGTCAAAGACTTTGATTCTTACGCGGTTTGTGTTTTTTGAGTATGGTTCTTCATGCAGTGATGAAGCCAGGAATTTTTTTATCTCCTCATCATGGACATGTTAGTGGGTGGATTTATTTATTAAGCAGCATGTGAACATTTTGTCCTCAAAGTTGATGTTAGAAGCAGGAAAAATGGGTAAGGATTTGAGCCAGTTTAACAAATTGTGACGTCTAGACGTCTGGGTCAGAGCATCTCCAAAACTGCAGCTCTTGTGAGATGTTCCTGGTCTGCAGTGGTCAGTATTTATCAAAAGTGCCCCAAGGAAGGAACAGTGGTGAACCGGGGACCAGGTCGTGGGGGATGAGGCTGTAACTGAAAAACTAAAGACACTTCAGAGATATGAAGAAAGAGATTCTACTATATGGGTTACTTAAGATTTACAAGAGATTGGCTGAAACTGTGTCCCCAGTTTTTCTGCCGTGTGTCACATAAAATTTAAATGTGGCATGCGAGAAGCAAAAATGATGGAGAACATGTAAGCAGGCAGAACCTTCAGAAGAAAAAATAATCCTTTGTGAAATGACAACGTGAACAAACACAATATATTTAAATATTCTGTATTTATCCGCTCCCGCTGCAAGATTTAATCATGACAAAGCTTCAAAAGGAACAATGCAAGAGAATACAATACTCATTATACATTTTATACATCATTAAATAAAAGTAAAACTTCCCCAGAGTGACTTTAACTAGAATTCAAAGGAAATTAAGAAGCCATTTAATTTAGAGAAAGTGGCTGCAATGCGTCGTTCTGATCATCTGTGCTGCTCAGAGCCGTGTCTACTGGATCGTTTTGCTCCGTGTCCTGTGTTCTGGGTCGTTCTGCATGTGGAGTCTTGGAGCCGTGGAAGTCCAGGTCTGCTCCATGTTCTGGTGCAGTCACTTCAGGAGATTCCGCCGTCTCAGAAAGTGAAGTCTGGATTGGAGCTGAAGGTTGGGCTTCTGTAGTACTGGAGCTGCTCAGCTCGACGGAAAGATCCAGCACCGGGGACACGGGTTCTCGCTTAGGCAGGACGAAGTCTAAAGGTTCCAGCACAGCGTTGACGTCGATGCACCCGACGTTACCGTGTTTATGAACCTGGGTTGGAGGAACACCTAGGAACAAGCAGCAGGAGCTCAGTGAGTTGATCAAATAGTTATAAAAGTATTTCACCACGAAGTCATAACAGGAATTTACTTGCTTAATAACATCAACAAATGTAGCTATAAAAGGATAAAAGAAATCCTTAATTAATAAAGGAAATAAAACACCTCAGGATGCAACTTGGAGAATCAATTCTCGAAAAGTTTCCAGACTACTTTTGTAATACGCCAACAAATGGCAGCAAAAGGCTGGACGCACAGTCACAGGGAGCACCAACCTTTATGTGCCAAAAGATGTTTAAATGAAGAGCTGTGCAACTGGTGTTATTCTGACCACGTCTGCGATTTCATCATGAAGTAAGAACGAAGAGCAAACGTGAAATCTGACACAGAGACGTTTGACATACGGCATTCATTCATGAAATGACTTCCAGATTTTTACTTGTCACATGTACACTACAGCAGAGTGAAGCTCACTCATTAGAAAACAGGGTGAGAGCAAAGAGGGTTAGGGGCCTTGTTCAAGGGCCCGACAGTTGCAACTGGGCAGTGCCAGGCCTTAAACCCCCAACCATAACCACTACTTAGAATGTTTACAATCAAATCTAATCCATCTGATTACCGAGGATGTGTGCGAGCTGCGCTGGTGGGAAGAGAACCTGGAGACATCGGTTCAAAAAGGGCACCATGTCCTCTGCGAAGGCGCAACAGAACCGGACAAACAAATCGCGCTCGCGGCTGCTGAAGGCCGACTCCTCCGCCCGGTGGAAAACCAGGATCAGTTTAGTCACCTGTGTGGGACAGAAATGGGTGTGTTTGAGGCTAATACTTAATCAACATGTGGAAAACAAACACAGAAACCTGAAAGGATAAAGCACTGGATTTATGGGTGCAGCCAGTAGTTTTATCTGATTGATTAAACCCAGTGCTCACTAAAGAAGAACTTCTCGTAGGACTTTGTTTTTCCTTTCATTTTCAATTCATTTCCTGTTGCTAAAATCTTTTTAAGGGTTTTTTTACATTATAATTTTGATTAATATTTAAATCATTTGGGACTTCATTTTAAACAATAAAAATGCAACAGGAAAAAAAAACAACACCCAGCCAACTGTCGTGGTGAAACTGTCGTATTAGTTTAGATTCTGAACATCAGCTTCCTCGTGCTTAATTCACTCGACTGCATCTTTACGCACTGATAATTATTGTCTAAGCGCATCAGAGAAAAGACGGGTCTGGAAATAAACAAATCCACATGCAAAAAACAGACAACCACAGATCACGTGCTACCTTCAGAAGAGCTTCTTCGACACATTTGGCAACCTCTTCAGCTAAACCCATGGGGCAGCACAGCCGCAGGTCGTTAAATGCTGTTAAGATGTTATTCAGGAAGCAGGCTAAAGGAGGAAAGTCCAACAACCCCATCGGGGGCTGAAGCGTGCCGGGTTGAACTCCGGGGCTCACGGTCGGGATGGTGTTCCTGAGCATGGACGGCAGGGAAATGAGCGTATACATGTTCATATCGTCCTTGAACTTGTCCACGGCTTCCTGGACGGCTTTGGCGAACGTCTCCGTGGCGACGCGCTGGAACATGGGCGCGAGCTGGCCGCGGAAATCGGCCCCCACGCGGCTGAAAGACAGGCCGAAGTACATGCACTGTCCGAGGAGCGAGTCCAGACGGCTTCCTACTCCGCGTTCGAGGTCCCGTTCTAACGTCTCGAGGAAGTGGGCGATCTGCTGCACCACCCAGCCGTGGAAGATGGTGCCCTCGTTGAGGGCCTGCTCGGTGGGCGGGAGCAGCGGGTCCTCGTCCGAGAAGATGGCGCGGTACTGCGTGATTATGTCAAAGAGGTGCACTCGGCAGGCCTCCACCGTTTTGGTGATATGGACGTAAGGGTCTTCGTCTGGGACGGCGGCGAGAACCGAGCGCAGCCAGCTGCCGCGCGCCTGCAGGAACTTCACGCGCAGCTCCGCCTCTGTAAAGATGTCCATCCTGCGCAGGTAGCCGATCACGCGCAGGCACACGGGCAGCTGAGAGTTACTGCGCAGCTGCTGGAGGAGCTGGTTCAGCATGAGCTGGGCCGACTGACGCACCTCGTTCACGATGCCCTAACGACACACACACACACACACACACACACACACACACTGTACTTACTGTCGATAACTCCTTATTAGTAATGCGTACCGACATATCCGACAATACCTGGATGACAGGGAGTGACAGCGAGTGCTTTTTCTCCAGCCTCTTTACATACACTGCGAGTTCCAAAGCTTCCTCGTAGTAGCCGTTCCGGACACACGTGTCCATCAGCTGCGGAATTTCAAGAATCTCCAGGATCTCCGTGTGGCGGTTCAGCGTCAGGCTGTTCATCCGCCGACTCACCCCGATCTCCTCCGCTTCCTTCACAAATCCTCTATCACATTCAAGGGAAAAAAGTACAGCAGAGTACGTTTATTACCGTACTGACACTCAGATACGTTGAGCGCGCTAAACGTCTGATTATAACGTGTACGTTTGCGTTTCCTTGGGTTTTTCTTCTCAGACAGAAAAATATACAGATTGTTATTTGGATCAGGAATACTTATTAATGAGGAGTCGTTCATTTTGAACGAGTCTTTGAAGTGTGTCAGAAGAACGAGTCGACTCGGAGAGCGATTCGTTCATTTTCTACTGGACACATTCTGTTAGTCATTGTGGAATGAAAAAATATACAGCTATTAAAGCCACACAAATAGATTTGAGCTCGTGCAGTTTGCTACAGATGCGGTTTGCGAGCTCTGACTATCGCACCATATGACCCACGTTATTGTACGCCTTCTAGAGGACCCTGGTGTCAACTCGCAATCTGATTAGTTACAGCGACAGCTTCCTTCTAATACCTTTTATGCTACAGTGCTGAATCTAAAGGCTTAAAGCTGATTTTTCTAAAAACACGTGATGTGATGGCTGAAATCTGATTGTATATAAATGTAAACAAACACTACATGAAGCAGTGCATTCAGGAGAAAGCTATAAAAAAGAATAGCCTATTAGGAATAATTTAATACATGTTTATGGACAAAATATCTGAAAACGCAAGTCAATAATTGTGGAATCGTGCTTGCATATCGCGATGTGATTGTCAGAATCATATCGACCACCACTACAACTACTAAACAAACCACACCCACTTCCGCGTACGCGACCGGGTTTCAGACTAACCTGCATTTTTCCCCGAAACTCGGCAATTTCTCGAGGAGTTTGGACAGACTGGATTCCACCCGCCCAAAGTCCCGGTAGATCTCTTTGGTGCAGTCTGCGGTGCGGATGAACGTCTTGTAGTTGGAGAAGGCGAGCTCGCGGGTCTGCTGCAGGATCTGCGCCCTCTCTTCCGACAGGCGCTCCGGTTCCCGGTTCAACTTCTCCACTCCATACGAGCTCAGCTCCAGCAGATACGTCGCGAAGTCCGGGTTCTCCCTCCAGTTCTCCGGAAAACTGTCTTTAAACACCGACACCAAAATACTCTCGTCCTCCACGTCTACAGCCGCCATCTTGACGCTTCTTACGTCACTACCATACGTCACAACGTCATAAACTTGCGACCTCGTTTCGATTGATTGATTTAGCTATATATTTCAGAGCAAAGATTCAATTTATTATTTGGCAATAAATAAAAACCTACAATAAAGACTTTAAATACATCAAAACACATTAATTAAGCTTATTTCATGGTTTTCTCATTAATACAATACTTTAATACAGACAGAGTAATTATTACTACATTTGTATACAAAAAGTATCTAAAATACTTAGTTTCTTCCAATTGAAAAAAAAGGAATGAAATAAAAGAATTAATAATTATTATTACCAACAGCAAAAAAAAAAAAAAAAAACAAGCCAGAAAGGCTGTAATAATTATAATAAGAATAATGTTTTTTTTATTTATTTTTTATCAAAATGTATTTTTTTTTTAACCGAACACTACAAATAAAAGACATTTATTTGTATATTTATACAGTACAGTATTTATCTTTATTTATTGCCAAGGTCTCAGATTATATAAATACAAAGCAAGTGTATAAAAGTACATAAAAATATAGATACATGACATATGTGAAAAAAGAAAACAAAACGTATTTGAATACATTTTTAATTAAAGCAAATCACCAATTTTGTTAAATCACCAATGTTGTTAAATTACAGAATTGAATATTATATTACTTGAATATTTTGCCGGAGCACTGTGTTTATTTTTTTTTATTTTTATTTATTAATTTTATTTATTTTATTTTTTTTATTAATGAATACAAAAGTATATAAACAACAAAGGCAAATATACATTTACAGTGTAGATAAATATTACAGGCTCAACACAGTATAACTAATAAATTGTTTAGAAAAATGAACATAAATATATAGAAATCTGAAATTATAATTTACATGAACTTAAATAGTGAGTAAAAGAAAAAGAAAAAAAAATGTAAATAAAGATAAACATTGGGGGCAGTATCACAATAAATTAAACGATGTCAATAAATAAAGCAGCTTCACAGCACTCTGACCTTTCATCTTATTAAGGGCTTTGGAAAAACATTTTAAGTCATTTTTGAATACAATAAGTAGTGGGGGGGATTTAAAGAACCTACATTTATGAATAAAATATTTTGCTAATATTTCAATGTTATTTAGCAAAAAAGAATTAGCACAACAGTCTTTAGGTACTCCAAATAAAATATGATGTAAAGAAAAAACAAAACTATCAACAACCACCTCTTTTCCTATCAACCAGTCCTGAATTGATACCCAGAAGAGTTTGGAGAAGTTGCACAAGAGAAATATATGATCTGTGTCTTCAGAAGGGCTTTCACAAAAGGAACAGGGGACAATTTCTATATTAAATTTCTGATTTAGGAATTTGTAAGAAGGATAAATCTCATTTAAAATTTTGAAGTGTATTTCTTTAGCTTTAGGAGGAACAGGAAATTTCAAATAAGCAGTTCTAAGATAAATCACAGTTTTCTTCTCAAACATATGATCTAAATTGTTTCTTTTAACTTGACAAGGATAACAGGTTTGTAAAATGACCTGTCTTATATATTTGTTAGAACAACTATCACTTTTAAATTGCATATCTCCAACATATAAGGCTGGAAGAACTGGTTTAACTTCAGTATAAGAAAGAGAGCATCTCATCAGCATTTTTATGCCAGAAGGTATTGCATTAACAACAGTGAAAAACTCTTTCGGGTGACAGGCAAAGCCATGTTTCAAAGTAAAAGCATTATAGTCTAAAACGTTACCCTGTTCAGCCACACTGTGTTTATCTGCGACATCCTGGGCGATTGCTGGTGACGTCATTAATATGCGACGGCGAGTTGAAACTCTCTCACTCTTACCCACGTGTGTGAGTGTGAGAGTGTATTTCCGCTCAGGTTGCAGTTTTATTCATTTTTTATTTAAAATGCGGCCTTTAACAGATGAAGAGACGAAAACAATGTTCGAAAAGCTCTCCAAGTAGTGAGTATAAAAAAAAAATGATAACTGGAACCATGTTATTGATCGATTTCACGCTAACGAGCTGGCTAACAGCTAACAGCAGAACATGTTATTGGGGTTTAAAATGAAGCATATACACAGCTTATGAATCATCTTAAGGTTTATTCTTAAATATTCAGTAAATATCATCCATAACATTTAATCTGATGAAGTCCCGGAGAAGTACAGAGAAGGGCTGTCAATCGATTAAAATATTTAATCGCGATTAATCCCCTGTGTATCACCAGTTTAGCTCACGATTAATTGAAATTACTTGCATATTTTTATCTGTTCTGAATGTAACTTCAATTAATACATTTCAAGGTTTTAATCAATATATAATATTTTATTAAAAAAAATCTAAAAATCTAAAAATGAAATGGAATAATTAAATTAGTTTACATTTGTTAGACCCATTTGGGTAAAAGAGGTGTGTGTGTGTTTTACATGTAATATTTAATTTTCTAAATATATGATCTACTTATCTGTTCTGCTCATTTCAGCAGACTTTAACAAATGTCTTTATTCCTTCCATCCTTCATTCATTCACTCCCTCAATATGTGGATTTTCTTCTTTTAAGAAAAATGATTAAAGCTGGACATAAAACGCTAAATAATCCATATTGCTATCATAAAATCAGAAGTGGCAGCAAAAAGGAACCATGAAGTCATTATGCAGAACCTGAAATTCTCTGCCAGGCTCATGGTGCAAAAACATGCCACATAAAATTATAATGCACATTTCAATAAAACAAAGTTTGACCTCAAAAACAGCTCCATCCGTCACTTTGCTGCATCTGATGGCTTTTAAAGTGCCTGTATGATTAATTAAATCTCCACGGTTTTCTTTTCAGCATCGGAGAGAACATCAAGCTCCTCGTGGATCGACCTGATGGGACTTACTGCTTCAGGTTGCAACACGATCGTGTGTACTACATCAGGTAACCACGCAGCCGTCTGGTATTTATATCAGTGTCATACTGCGTTAAAGAACTCGCTGTAATCTGTTGCTGTTTGTCGTTCAAGCGAGAAGATGCTGAAGCTGGCCACGAATATCTCTCGCGACAAGCTGGTGTCGGTCGGCACGTGTTTCGGGAAGTTCACCAAAACACACAAGTTTCGGCTGCACATCACGGCTCTGGATTTTCTCGCTCCTTACGCAAAGGTATTAAACGTCTCTGTTCGGCGTAACTACGTCTCGTTACACTGTAACTGTTTCCTTCAACTGCACGTCTTGAGGTCTTTCATTCCTCTTAGAACTCAGCTACAATTAAATCTAACGTTTATATAAAACGTATGTAAATTAATTAACTATTATAATTATCCGTTTGTTTGCGTTTTTTTTTTTTCTTCAGCCAAGAACAATTACACTATTTTGCCAAAAGTATTTGGATCAAAAGTATTTTTTCAGCCGTATGCGTTTCCACAAATTGTTTGGAGGCACCCAAATATGTAGGACGTCTCTAGATGTGCACAAAGCCAGCTCCATGAAGACGTGGGTCGGAGTGGAAGATCTCCTGCTATAGAGCTCTAAAGCCTATTTAGATCTTTATTAAGGGGAAGTGGGAGCTCAGTGGATAAGATGTTTGACTTCTGATGAAGGTCATAACCAAGCTGTCACTGCTGGTCCCTTAAAGCAAGGCCATTAACCCTCAAAATCTAGAAGAGTGGAGCTATTATAATAAATGGGGATTAAATGTGGATTTGGATGTCCAGAAGCACATACCAATCTTCTCCTCAGGTGTCCACATACTTTTGTCCATATAGTGTAGGTCTATAATAGTGTCAAATCAGTAAAGAAGTAGAATTATTGTATTACTAACGCCAAGTCTAATATTCTCACGTGTATTTTAATGCCCTCTTCCTGTGTCTCGTGTACAGTATAAAGTGTGGGTGAAGCCCGGAGCCGAGCAGTCTTTCCTATACGGCAACCACGTCATGAAGTCTGGTCTGGGCAGGATCACGGAAAACACGGCTCAGTACCAAGGAGTGGTGGTTTACTCGATGGCAGACGTCCCACTGGTCAGTAGCACGTTAATATACACCGATCAGGCGTAACATTATGACCACCCGTTTAATATGTAATGCTGAAACAGTCGTGACCCGTCGATCATTAACAGCAGTTTGAGCTACAGTTGCTCGTCTGTTGGATCGGAACCACACGGACCAGCCTTCACTCCTCACGTGCATCAATGAGACTCGGCCGCCCACGACCCTGTCGCCGGTTCACCACTGTTCCTTCCTTGGAGCACTTTTGATAGATACTGACCACTGCAGACCAGGAACATCCCACAAGAGCTGCAGTTTTGGAGATGCTCTGACCCAGACGTCTAGACATCACAATTCGTCTAGACGTTCACAATTCGCCCATTTTTCCTGCTTCGAGCATATAATGTTCAATGTTGAAATGTTGACCAGGTGCCATGATGAAGAGAGAATCAGTGTTATTCACTCCATCGCTCGTAGTGTTATAATGCGATAATGTCATCCCTGATTAGTGTATAGTGTCTATAATCGAAAATGTACACATTTAGAGGATGTTTTCTGACTGTTGCGTCGCTCCGCAGGGTTTTGGAGTCGCAGCGAAGACCACACAGGAATGCCGCAGAGTGGATCCCATGGCCATCGTGGTGTTTCATCAGGCCGATGTGGGAGAGTACATCAGGAACGAGGACACACTCACTTAACGCGCTCGGACCGGACTGTGTTTTTTTTTTTGTTTTTGTAATAGACTGTTTCTTTTCATTTAACTCAGTGATCATCTTCTCTCACTGCTGGAAAAAGTGTCACCTGACCGACTGCAACATCATCAACATTCTCTCAAATGGAGCTTTTCTGTTTCTAAATATATGGTGTGTTTTGTTTTCTCCAAAATGGTCACGTTTGCTATTTTAATACGACTTTATAATAATGTGTCTCTTATGTGAAAGTTTTTTATTCCAGTGACTGAATTTTAAATGCAGGAACTTTATTGTTGAATCATAGATCAGTTCAGTTCGGACAAAAGTTTGTGGACACCTGAGCTGAGAATATGCTTCTTGAACATCCTGCTGCTGTTAAAGTAACCTTGACTCTTCTGGGGTGATGTTTTACTAGAGCTCGGACTGTGCTTGTGAGGAGTCGGGTAGTGATGTAGGTGGGAATGTGAGAAGGTCTGGGGTGCAGTCAGCGTTCACGTTCTTCCCAAAAGTGTTCAATAGGGCTGGAGCTCTAAAGCAGGAGATCTTCCACACACTTCCAACCCAGATCTTCATGGAGCTAGCTTTGTGCACAGGGACTATGTCATGCTGGAACAGGTTTGGGTCTCCTAGTGCGTGAAAGATGAAATTTCTTGGGAAAGAACCACATCTGGTTGGAAAAAGTGTGATGTCTCAATACCTTTGTCTTTATAAAACATCTCTGAAGGTAAACACAAAAAAAAAAAAAAAAACGTTGACTAGTTCTGAACCTAACGACTTTATTATGCAAAAGAGCTTCACATATGAAATAACAATTATTCAATGGCAAATGAAAGAGAAACGAAGAAACATTTTCACCGCATGTCATACAGCCTGCGTTCCAGTTTCCAGGAATTAAATTTAAAACGTTCTGACCAAATCTCCATCATCATCATCATCATCATCATCATACAGAACAGTGATTCCACTCATCACAGGGTTTTAGAATAAATCAATGAAGCCTGATGCATTTGTAATCAATTCCTTGACTTTTTTTTTTGTATACTGAAGTTATATATATATTAATACACTTACACACTCCTGCTACACGCTTTTCAGGAAATCATCAGGAACTCGATCGGAAAGCAGGTGTTGCAAATTAGTGTTAACAACATGGTTCATCCTCTTATTCCTTTAGCAATAAAATGTAATAAAAAGCACTATATACATTCTTAAAGACGGACATGCTTAAAAAAAAAAAAAAAATCCTTTAATGGTTTTGAAGTTCAGATTGTGAACAGGAAGTGGATTTTTTTTTTTTTCACCCAGACAGCATGTTACACGTCCTGTATTCCAGCAAACATTCATATTTAAAACATTGTCTAAAGCGTACAGCTGATCAACAGGATTTTACACTTTCTTTATAATCCTCCCCCTTTATAATAATCCCCCCCACACACACACCCATCCCCTTTTCTTTATTGATATAGACATAAAGACGATCCGTGAGCGAGACGTCTCCTTATAGAAATATTTCTCGTCAATAGAATTCCTAAAGTCTTGGTGTAGGAGTCAAAATAAAATAACCAACAAAGAAAAAAGTGAAATTTGTGGAAAGGTGGCGTCGTACAAGCAGAATAAAGCTGGAATGCGGTTAAGGAAAAACAACTTCCTGTCGTACTTCAATATCGATTGTTGGAAGTGCTAGATCGGATTTTGGACTTCTGATCGAAAGGTTGCGAGTTCAAATCCCCTCAACACCAAGGGGCCCTTGAGCGAGGCCCTTATTTCTCAACTGCTCAGTTGTCAGGATGAGATCATTCGAATATAATATAATGAATGTAAATTTAAATCCTAGAACAGCCTTTATAGCGTTTTATTCCCTTCAAGGTTCAGTCGGAAAACCGGGGGATTCCTAAATCCTGCCTTGAGCGTGAACGAGGGGGAAGAACGTGAGTGTGGAGCTTCAGGTTTCGCACACAAGTACGTAGAATTACTGTACTACAATCAGAGGTTAATGTGTCGAATCTCAGTGTGAGACGAAGCAAATTATCCGCAATGCAAACCCCCCACCCCACTTTTTTGTAATTTTTATTTTTACACCCATTTTTATTATTAGAGGGTGCCAATAGTTATGGATTTGTATAGACTGACTTCAGTGTAAAAGAAGTGGCTGAATTGTAAAAGATGCGACTCGAGCGGTTTATACATTATACATATTTGACGTTTTTTGTTCTATTTCTAAAGATCAGGGAGGAATCTGAAGAAACGAAAACCATCACGACCCGTTTTTCTTATATTATGTTTTTGTGAAGGCAGAATGAGGGATTTAAGGAAACGACTTTTGGAAAGTAAAATCCAGGTCGAGAGAATTCATTCTGGACTGGAGGTAGGAAATATTGGGTCTACACCGATAGAGGGAGAAATAAACCCATATACACTATATTGCCAAAAGTTTGCGGACACCTGGTCATTAATACAGTTTGTGCTTTTTTGAGCGTC
Organism: Silurus meridionalis; assembly: GCF_014805685.1. Classification (NCBI taxonomy): domain Eukaryota; kingdom Metazoa; phylum Chordata; class Actinopteri; order Siluriformes; family Siluridae; genus Silurus; species Silurus meridionalis. The sequence continues at coordinate 26,582,312 of NC_060896.1, forward strand.
GCATTCCACATCCCAATTTACTCTTCTAATTCCCTCCACTGCTCTGGGAAGATGCTCTTCTAGATGTTGAAGAACGTTTGTGTGTAGATTTGTGCTCATTCAGCTACAAGTGTGTGAGTAAAGTCAGGTACTGATGTATTTGAGAAGGTGAGGAGGCCTGGGGTGCAGTCAGCGCTCACATTAAATCTTCCACTTTGACCCATGTACGGAAGATCTTATCCACAGGGGGAACGTCATGCTGGAACAGATTTGGATCTCCTAAGTCAACTAAAGGGAAAGAATCACACACATGGCTGGGAAAGTCAGGTGTCCCAATACTTTTGTCCATTATAATGTATCATACGCAGAACGAATAGAAACCAATACTGTTAAAATGCGATGGCACAGAAGAAGCCGACGTCCCAGTAGAAAGGAGGAGGAATGCGTAGATTATGAATATCAAAGCTTTCCGTGCAGGAAAGTGTAAATCAATAAACGTATTCCCTTTTCTTTGTATTTACACTACGCAACTTCAAACTAAAACGGACGCTTCTTTAAGGTTCTTCACGTCCGAACACAATACCGCTTGGAAACTCTGCGAAAGGAACAACTTCAGTAAACGTCGGTTCCGAACGACTCGGCAAAATCGATTCGCGACGCTCCGAACCCGGTGTGTGCAAAAAAAGTCACGTGTCGTCACTACGGCATGATTTCTAAAATGATCTTGCGTGCAGCATCGCGGAAAGTAAACGCTTTCGCTGTATATATTCAGTGCCGTCTATTAGGATGTAGAAAAAAAAAAAGTAGCTTTATCATTATCATCATCATCATCTTCATCTCTACTATATTATTATAAAGTTAAATAAGTTTCATTGTTCATGATTCTAAATCTAGGAATAATTCTTTTATAATTTCTTTTTTTTTTAAAGATTTCTTTAAGATAAATCTTAACGCAGAAGAAGGTTCCAGAACGTTCTTGGCAGGTGAGATTTGGTGGGTTGATTAAGATCCTGATATTAATGCTGTTAGAAAAAAGACAAAAAAAAAAACCCAGACAAAAATCCATTTAAAACTAAAACAAAAAGAAGGCGGACTGAGCCGAGAAAAGCCGAACTAAAAGCGATCCTTCGTTTGAGGTCCAGTGGTTTTATCAGGTAGTTAGTCAAATTGAGGCCCTTCTCCTCCACACCAGGCCTCCGGGGTTGATTATATGTTCTCGTCCCCGGGGGGTCGCTCGCAGTACCTGCGTCATTGTGCCGTGGTCGTGTCCTCTATGCATGGGGTCTAAAACAGGCACGGCGGCGCAGATGACGTGCGGAGAAACGCGAGCTTTCGGAGGCTCAGACGGCGAACTCGGAGCCTCCCTTCCGAGCGTGGACCATCAGGAGGCGTCGCAGTCTCAGTCCGGCAAACGGGTTGAACCACAGCAGAGACGGGGGGCTTCCGAACACGGCTTTCATCCCGTCCCAGCGCACTCGCCGCTCCCACGTCGGCTTCTCGTTCTTCAAACGTTCGATTTCCTACAGGAGAGAAAATTCAAGACCGGGTATTAGATCGACCTTCTAGATCAGATGAACCGGTTGCTTTGACAAGGCGTGTCCCAAACTACGAACGAGGCTGTGAGAGAAATGCACGATATTTTATTTACTGCACAAACGAATATTACAAGCAGCTCCTGTCTAATAAAATGACGCTGTATACAAATTATTCTTTTTCACAAATGGACAAAAGTTCTTCTTCCATAATCCATTCTTGAGTAAATCACAGGATCAATTAGGATTTCGAGACATGGAGTCAAAAAGTCAGAGAAAACCTCAGAATAGTGAAAAAGAGAGTTTGTTTATGGTTGGACGGCAGTTGCAATTCACGCCACAGGCAGCAGAGGGCGGTAAATCACAACTGTTTTTAATCCTAATCATATCCTTATTAACTCTTTCTCTAAATATTATTAGTAAACCCTCTGTTTATCTGCTGAAACCTCTGAATATTACTTTAATTTTCTGTAATTATTGCTCTCTGTTATGTCCAACCGTACACAGCATATTCTTATTTAAATACAATAAAAAAGAGCATAAAACAGACACAAGAATGTGTACACGTGAGAAAAATGTAAATATATAAATCAACAATATGTATATTAGCACTATTCTATGCTCTTTTCATACCCTTTTATTCAATTTATAAATCATTTAGAACAATTGAAGGGTTTACTTTACAGTGCATCTCCAAAATGAAATAAAAGCTGTAACATAACATTTGCATTTGGCAGACACTCTGTATCCAGCGCTAGTTGAGAGGGTAGGGGCCTTACTCAAGGGCCCAGCAGTGGCAAATTTGTGGCCCAGCAGTGGCAAATTTGTGGTATCATATCCTCGATATGATACCACAATCCTCAATTTATTTATCATATCCTCAGTATGATACCTAAATTAAATATCATGATAACAATACCAGACCGATACTATGGCAAAAATAAAATAGTTATTATTTATTAATAAACTCCCTAAAGCTAAAAATAAAAAAATATATAAATACAAAAATGTGAATTTTGGATTAAGTTTGATGCCTTTAGTTTCTTCACCATGAAAGTCGGAGTGCATCTGAGGGTGCTCGCTGCCCAAACACTGCCCTCTATTGTCGAAGACTCGGAACTACAGCTGTCATTCTGTAAAGTACGGGAGGAAATCGTATCGTATTTAAAAGCAGGGTATCGCAATATCTTTCTAGTACTGATATACACTAGTACTCGCTGTACAATCTAATGTACTGAGGCCCTAGCTAATAAAGATACCCACTACCTTCTGACTCAGTACATGGACTCTAAAACGAGGAGAAGAGAGTGTAAACTATATACGCAACTAAATATTAGTAAATGAAACTAATTGGACAATTTTCCATCAGCAGTCGACGTGGTGTAAAGTCAGAACACTGGGCTCAGAGCGACTCACCGTCTCGTCGTTGCAGATGGAGTGAATCTGGGTGCCGAACATCACGGCGGTGAAGGTGAGGAAGAGAAGAGCCTCCAGACACAGGAAAATGAGGAGCATGACCGCCACCGGAGGGGAGAAGTCACTACACTCTGTAACGTACACAATTACCGTCAACCGCTCCTTTTGATGATAAAAATGCAACGCTCGATGTAAAGCTGCCTGTTCCAGTCTTCAGAAGCAAGAAGCCGTTTCTGTGACTCTACTCTACTCTGTTTTATACAAGCACAGATTCTTCAATCTGACTGGTCAGAAGGTGTTGATGTAAAGAAGGGTCGACTTTAACTCAACATAGAGGTTTAAAAAAAAAAAAAAAAAAGACCCCGACCCCAACGTTCTGCAGTCTACACAGCCCATGAGCCCATGCACAGAAGTTGGCCAGTTTAGCCGACTTTGGAGCTTTATTTGCGGTTAAAATGACACTCCAGGCTCTGCTACCAAACGCAAAACATTCTCTGTGGAGAATTGTTCATTTTTTTATTGGAATCTAGTGATCCTTTGTCCAATTTTTAGCCTCCTAACTTATTCAGTTCCATACCCTCAAAAATGTTTAGTCTTAATTCATAATTTACGTTATTTCTCTATTTGAATGTTACTTAATAAACAGTCGAATTTAATCGATTTATGATATCGTGAAACCAATAAATCGCTTATTCTGCCTCGCTGCGTGCGTTCCTGCAATTAGACTCGACTTTGTTTTTTTAAACAGCTGATGCAACACATCTGTCAGTATAAAGAATTTCTTTTTTTTTTTTTTTGCCTTCACACCTTTTCGGTTGTTTTCTATTAATAAACAGAGCTGAAGGGCAAAATTGTTTTAATGCTGATGTGGAGAAAAAGGAGGCTTCCAGAACACAACCACAGAAAGACAACGAGATCCGAGCAATATATACACTATATAGACCAAAAGTTTGTGGACACCTGACCATAAGACCAGTATGTGAACATCCCATTCCACATTTAGTTCTCATTTGCTCTTAAAACAAACTCCACTCTTCTGGGAAGATGTTCCACTAGATTTAAGAGTGTGCTTGTGGAGATTCATTCAGCCACTCAGTAAAGTCAGGCACTGATGTAGGTGAAGTCGGCATGAAATTGTTTCAATAGGGTTTTATGGTTTTATAGCAGGAGATCTTCCACATACACTTTATCCATGCTGGGAACGGGTTTTGGGTCTCCTAGTTCAAGTGAAGGGAAAATCTATTCGAAGACGTCCAATATAATTGTGTGCCTCTAAATTTGTGGAAAGTTTGGGAAAGACCCACATGAATCAGGTGGCCCAAAACTTTTGGCCATAAAGTCTTGATTGCTGTATTTGAAATAGTTTTTTCACCAGTGCTCCATTATCCATTTGTTGTAGATGAGAAACAACCAGAAGATGCCCTCAATAAATCATTAATACCCCAATGACTCACCGTTCCACTGGACTTTGACACAGGTGAAGAAGTGGAACCCACTGAGGCAGAGGGCATGCAGGGAGATCGAAGCAATGTACATCTGCAAAGACATAAGGCGGATGCGTTCGCAGCTGAGAAGACAAGGGGTGTGTGTGTGTGTGTAAAAAACGAGGTGTCAAAACCATGACCTCATTTGTACTTCCTGCGCTTATCTAAAGCATTTAGATACCAAATAAAGCCCATCAAAGCAATCGCAACGCAAACATTCAAATTTCCGGTCCTGTTGTGTAACCATTATTTGACTAGTACGAGCCGGACGGACGGAAGGAGCACGTACACAGGAGGCTTTCAATTAAAAGCAAGTTTGTGACTTTATCGAGATGCTTACGGTGAACAGCACGAAGTATCGCTGGTTGTTTTCTCCGACGCAGTTGTTCACCCAGGGACAGTGATGATCCATTTTCCTGATGCATCTCTTGCAGATGCTGGAACAAATTGGGGTGTGTGGTAATTTTTGTACCGTTACAGGTGGAAACGATAGACAGACAAACACGCAGACAGACAGACAAACACGCAGACAGACACGCAGACAGACAAACACGCAGACAGACACGCAGACAGACAAACACGCAGACAGACACGCAGACAGACAAACACGCAGACAGACACGCAGACAGACAAACACGCAGACAGACACACAGACAAACACGCAGACAGACACACAGACAAACACGCAGACAGACACACAGACAGACACGCATGAAACACACATAGACAAACACGCAGACAGACACACAGACAAACACGCAGACAGACAGATCAATATTGGACGTCCTTTGGCCGCACAGAATTCAAAACGGTCACAATTCTGTAATGGAAATGGGCTCATTAACGCCTCCAGAAATCAATGACTGAACACAGTTTGCCAGGTCATTCACAAATGTAGCGTTAATCTCGATCATGCAAAAAAAGACAGCATGCATAAACATGATTTTTATATTTTTTGGAATCCATGGACACTACGTCCTCCAGACTAAAGAGGAGAGGGACCATCCGGTTTCTTATTAGCGCTCAGTTCAAAAAAGTGCATTAGTGCCTGTGGAATCAATGCTGAATGATATATATAAAGAGGTTTTAGAGCAACAAATGCTTCCATCCAGAAAATGTTTTTCAGGGAAGACCCTGCATATTTGAGCAAGACAATGCTAACGTCATGCTGCATCTATTACAATAGCATGACTTTGAAATTCGAATCGTTGCATTCTGGTTTTATTTACATTTGTGCACAGTGTTTGGAATTAGAGTTATAGACAGACAGATAGACAGACACCATCCACACATTTTGTTTTATATTATTTTAGTTACACTATTGAGACTTCTGTCCAAGTTATACAGACTATAACCTTGGTACAGACCAGAAAGATTTCCACCTGGGGATCCCAGCCTATATTTTGTTCAGCTGATTGTCGTTAATACTATACAAAGAAGTTCAGCAGGTCACAACACCCCGTCCAGTCCAGTCTCATCGTGTCCCGTCCCGTCTCACCTGCAGTGATGAGCTCTCTCAGGTTTGATGCTGCAGCATTTCGGGCACTTGTAAATGACTTCCCCTGGTTTAAGCTGTAGACTGTCCATGTACTCCTTAGTGGCATTTCCCTTCGGCACAGCTCCCTAACACACACACACACACACGCGCACACACCTCTCTCAGTAAAGACGAAAAAATTGCACAAAGAAGACAATCCATGCTCATGTATATTCACACATATTATAATTAACATTAATAAACCAATGCTAATGATACCAGAAGGCTTCCACGTGATTGGTCAGAAAGGTAAAGGTGCTTTGTACATGTGATGAGTATATTACAGCACAGTACAATTCTTTCTTCACATACACCATGTTAGGAAATAGGTCGGAGTGCATTGTCTGCCATGATACAGCGCCTCTGGAGCACAAAGGGTTAAGGGCCCTAAAGTGGCAGCTTGGTGATAATGGAGCTTGAACCTCTGACCTTCTGATCAGTAACCCAGAGCCTTAACCACAGAGTTAAAACCACCTCTCTAAACCACAGACGTGAAATGAAAGTGGAATAAATTAAAAATTTTGTTTAATAGCAACAGATTACTAACATTTACCATCAGAAACACTACAGTTTCCTACTGTAAATATGATACTGCATGTGACTCCGGGTGTGTGTGTGTGTGTATACACGTGATTAAACAGCCGGTATTATTCACCCTGAGTAAACAGCGCGGTTGCTTTTTAAACACGACTGATAATCTGAGTTTGGCGTGTGGAAGCTGTATCGTATTTAATGCACCCTGTCCTTCGGTGCCTATGCAAAACCTCTCCGGCACGAGATATATTTAAACACGCTACAGAGAAACTCAGCGGCGGCCGAACCCCAGGAGCGCATTTTCCTGATGCGAGCGTTTAAGAATTGCAAATGAACTCCGGCGCCGCCTCCTTCTGACTCGGACTTTAAATCCTGAAACACAACGTCGGTGTGGAGTTTCTGCTGAATGTGTATATGCAAATAGGGATTATATTGTGTCGTTTAATTGCAACCTGAAGATTTCTTGGTGTTCAAAAGGAATGAACAAATAAATAAATAAATCAGCATCTCACAAAAGTAAGTACACCCTTCAACCATTTCAGTATCACCCAGCAACCATTTCAGTACCTTCTCAAGTGACAATACTATAGAAATTAAGCTTGAATATGTTTTAGTCAATGTGCAATGTCCTTTAATCCTCCTGAAATTTACCATTTTAGAAGATATAATAAAAAAAATGGTTGCTGAAATGTCAAATAATCCACTCTTCTGGTCATCCACTCAATCCTGAAGACAATTTTGCCACCTATGAAGCTCCTCGAATGAGTGACTAAAACTCAGGGTTGCACCACAGTTCCAGAAAAATGACTCAAAAGTGCAGAAATAAGAACTTGGAATTACGTCATTTTCCAGCGTGGCTGAAAAACACGTGAAATAATGACCATGTTTTGCCCTTCGTGAAGCTCGGTGTAAAAACTGCTGTATTGTATAACCTCAGCGGTCGTGTTGCCTGCCGTCGATCGCTGCACTTCTTCCCGACTTTTTATTCCCACTCGGAATTTTTTACTTCTACATCTTACCGGGTCTGTCAGCATGGTGCGCAGGTGGGACGCCAGAGCCAGCACGGCCAAGAAGTTGAACGCCACGCCGTTGATGAGCGAGTACCAGAAGCTTTTGGAGGGCAGAAGCATGACGAAGTTCACCACGAATTCTGCATACAACACTAGGAACCAGGTCATGGAGGCGCACACCATGCCGCAGCCATCCTGGATGAACCAGACCCGGCCCACGGTTACCTCCTCTTCCCCGCTAGACAGCAAGGGATGGTGCTGCTCCACATCCCGTAGCCGGTGCCCTGAAGTCTGCATTCTGCTCTAAGCTGTAAAAAAAAAAAAAAAAGGAATAAAAGACCTGCTTTAGGGAAAGGACGATTTTGATTGGTCAAACTTGCAGCAGTAAATTTATTAACACATCATCTTAAAATATTACAGCAAAAAAACAACTGGAACCACAATAACAAACAAAAGAGTGCAAACCAAAGGAA